>NW_009944420.1:1448-1734 GCF_000696875.1 Nestor notabilis | reverse complement strand
ATAATAATTATATATTATATAGGATACCCTTATTGATAAGCATACTATTATACAGTATCAAATACCCCTGTGGTCATTTCAGGTCACAGGCTGTGACCTGGCTGTGTCCCCTCCTAAATTCTTACGTACTCCCAGCATACTGCCTGGGGAGCCAGAGTGAGAAGCACAAGACTACCTTGATGCTGTGGAAACACTGATCAGCAGCAACTAAAACACTGGTGTCATAGAATCATAGAATGGTTTGGGTTAGAAAGGACCTTAAGATCATCTAGTTCCAACCCACCCC
>NW_009944420.1:0-723 GCF_000696875.1 Nestor notabilis | reverse complement strand
TGAACAGCCCCATCTTTCTCAGCCTGGCTTCATACGGGAGGTGCTCCAGTCCTCTTATCATCCTCGTGGCCCTCCTCTGGACTGGCTCCAACAGCTCCATGTCCTTTTTATGTTGAGGACACTAGAACTGTACACAATATTCCAAGTGAGGCCTCATGAGAACAGAGTAGAAGGGCAGGATCACCTCCTTTGACCTGCTGGTCATGCTTCTTTTGATACAGCCCATGATACGGTTGGCTTTCCAGGCTGCAAGCACGCACTGGGCTATAAAAAAATCTATGCATCCTTGGCATAGATTATCTCAGAGTTTCAGCAGTTGTACCTTACTTACAGCCAATGAACTCAACTGTATGCTGTTGCCTGCTATAGAACACTTTATAGCCCAGCAGCTAGATGTCTTCAGGTCACCAGCAACTGACCCTGACTTGCCTCCCATCATCACTCCAACAAAGAATGAATTTACTACACACCGTCCCTCCTGCCCTGAGAGACTGTGACAAGGGATGGAGCCTGACATCATGGACTGGATGAATTCAGCAGCTTTATAGGGATTGGTCCATAGACTAAGAAATGATGGTGTGGGTGTGTACGTACATGTATATCTCTCTTTGGGTGTGGGTGTGTACATAAGCAGCTTTATAGGGATTGGTCCATAGACTAAGAAATGATGGTGTGGGTGTGTACGTACATGTATATCTCTCTTTGGGTGTGGGTGTGTACATA
>NW_009944419.1:0-301 GCF_000696875.1 Nestor notabilis | reverse complement strand
CTGTCTCCCGGTCTGAAAGCCAAACCCCCAGCACGTCCCCAGCTACTAAGAAGGAGAAAAAATGACTGCTACGGCTGAACCCAGGAAACACCCAGTAAACCATCTTTGTCGGCAACATGAAGAGTGGGATAAAAGCGTCCTCAGCAAGTTTGCTAACGACACCAAGCTGTGTGGCTCGTTGATACGCTGGAGGGAAGGGATGCCATGTAGAGGGACCTGGACACGCATGTGAGGCGTGCCAATGCCATCCTCATGAAGTTTAACCAAGTTCCAAGTGCAAGGTCCTACACCCAGGTCGGCA
>NW_009944418.1:0-29420 GCF_000696875.1 Nestor notabilis | reverse complement strand
GCGGAAGCGCTCAGGGCAGCGCCGGGTTGAGCAAGCGGGGCGGGCGATTTTCTAGGGAACCGGCGCTGCTGCAAGGAGAGGGGCGCTGAGCACGTCTCCAGCCCCGGCACCGTGTCCCCGGGCGCAGGCCCACCTGGACGTGCAGCCCGCCTCCTCGGTGTGCCCATACGCTTGTACCAGCGCTCCCTTCCCCTCTGTTGGCCGCAGGATGGGATGGATACTGGTGAAGCTGGGCAATACCTGGTAACTACTTCACCCCCTGCAAGCCTTTGGCTGGCTGTGAAGGGCGAGGGGGGCTAGCACCACCCCGGCTTGGAAATGACTGCTCTGGAGGGCAGCTGGTCCTGTGGGAGAGATGTTGGGTTAATTAACTGAGGTCCTGTAAATTCCAAAAGGCTAAATATGTCAGTTCTTGCCTCGCCTGTTTGATGCAAGTTCAGCTGTGTCCTCTATTGTCTCACTCCGTGCACACACATACATGAATCCTGTCAAACCTCGCCTGTCATAGAATCATAGAATCAGCTACATTGGGAAAGACCTTTAAAGTCGTGAAGTTCAACCTTTACCCCAGGGCTGCCAAGCCCATCAGTAAACCATGTCACTAAGGGCCTCAGTTTTGGGCCCCTCACTACAAGAGAGACATTGAGGTGCTGGAGTGGGGCCAGAGAAGGGCACCGGAGCTGGTGCAGGGCCTGGAGCACAAGTGTGACGAGGAATGGCTGAGGGACTGGGGGAGGTTTAGTCTGGAGAAGAGAAGGCTCAGGGGGGACCTTATCGCTCTCTACAACTGCCTGACAGGAGGTTGTAGTGAGGTAGGGTCAGTCTGTGCTCCCAAGACAGCAAATAAGGTTCAAGGGTTCAGGGGCTTGTACCTCACCTGTCCCATAAACCAGGGACATGTTAACCCTTTTTCTACAAGCTTACATTGGAAAAGTGTGACTTTTTCACAGGTAACTGGGAATCCCTGTCTGGCACAAGGTGTTTTTGAATCTCAGCCTGCAGCCTTTGCCACTCTTTCTCACAGTGCTGCCTTTCTAAACACTTAAGCGTTTGGAGGCGGGGGTTTGCGTGCTGTGTTCTCGTCTGATACTCAAGCTCTAGAGGGAGCTGTTTTCGCACTCAGCTCGTCGTGATTCTGTGGGGAAGGTGTGAAACAGCCTGTACGGTACAACATAGTTAAGGGGGATAGATGCATTTACAGTGTTAAGATTACTCTTTTTATTTTGATGCTGATTTGTACTATGTTTTATACCTCAAAAATATAGGTAGGAGGAGAAGACTAACAGGGAAGTTTCATTTAATTGCCTTTAATTTTCATGACTGAAACATACTTGCATGCAAGGAAGCAGTTCTGTCTCATAATGCAGAATAAATGCATATGGACCGAATGACAATATCCATTTCAATCAAAGACTGCGTTAGAACTCATATAGAGTGTTCCAGAGTGTGATTAAACCCTACATTTTTTAATTATCAGCATACCTTTACTAAAATCCAGCCTTCTCATTTTCTTGCCTTGCTTTTGATTGAATTTCAGCACTCTCTTTGCAGCTGCCTGTCAGCATTACATCAGCCAAAAAGCTCGCAGCTCTGTGTAGAGCACAAACCTTGCGTGACTAGATTTTCAAGATGGTGACCTTTTAAGATCACAGTTGATTTCCAGAGGGAAACCGTATTCACTTGTTTAAAGAAAAGAAGTGCTTATAAAGAACTTTAAACGACCTTTTGGCTCTAATTCTAGTTAATTTTCTTGGAGTTCAGTCACAAAAGATGGAAAGTAGGTCAGTGGTGGTTTCCAGTTTTTATGGAGATGATTTATCTCAGTATCCCCTTCTTTTGCCCATCCTTCTCACCCTCACCTCTTCCATCATGATCTTCCACACTTGATATAGGTGGGGAACCCTCCACACCCTGTCCAGACTAACCAGCTTGATCAGTATTATCTTACTCCAGTTTCCAGCAGGCTATTCCATTGTTCACTAACACTAGGCTTTTAGATGTCCTGCTCCCTGCTGCTGCACGAGTGAAGGCAGCCACCAGTTCACCAGGGGTGAGAAGCAGAGCCTGAGCAAAAGGATCATGCAGACCTTGGGGAGCATTGTGTGGCTGGAGGAAATAGGGTAACTCTACCAAGCCAGCCATTCTGGGGGAAAATCTGAAAGCCAGGGGGAAAGACAGCATGCCAAGAGGACAGTGTAGCTAGATCAGATTGGCAGGGGAAGGGTGTGCTGGACAAGGGAGAAGCACAGAGGTGAGGAACTGCTGCTGTTGCTGCTGCCTCTGCTCTTCTTTCTTCTTTTTCACTAAGTTTTGGTGCAGATTGGACCAAAGAACAGGCTCAGCACTGCCTGACTCCAGGCACCAACCAGTGTGGGAGAAGAGAGGAACCCCGCGCTGCCTAACGTGGGCTGATACCTCTGAGTTGCAAGTCTGCTCAGCAGCTAGTGACTTAACTGTGACATGCTGGTCACATTTCCTGCCCACTTCAGTGGCATTTCAACAGCTCAATTAAGACAGAAATTTTCCCCCTTATTTCAAATATATGTTGATATGTGCAGGCAAGCATTGTGCCGACTTAGAGCTCTGGCAATTTCTCTAGAAATTTAGAATTTGGCTTCCATAGTGGAATGTCAAAATGTGAGCGTCAACTGTGTACATGTCCCTGACTGGTTTAGTCATCCTCTGCTCATTTTGTTGTCAGCAGAGAAAAACTTCATTCCTAAGGTGAAATCCGTATTTCCCTAGTGTAGGCATCTAAAGTCAGATTTGTCTATTTAAATATTGAAACAAATGTGACAGTTCCACTGATAGAGGCCAGGTTGTTACTAAGGTTTTAGAATATGTGGGGGACATGAAAGAGCACAAGCCTGGCTGCATGCTTTAGGTTAGAAGATGACCTCTTCCTCTCTGTGATTTCTTCACTCTGGTGAACTTTGCAGAACCAAGCTTGTTCACCATCAGGGAGGTTTGCCAGCTTACAAGCAGATTCTACACATTTTCATTCTGTGAGAAGTATACCATGGAACCAACCCACACATGGATTCTGGGAGAAGTGAGGGGAAAAGCCAAACTAAATCTGCAAAACTCCATTTCTTTGAAAAGAGACGCATGCATTTATTTTTATTGAGTCATCTGCCAGACCTCTAAACTGGTTACCTTCGAGCGAGCTACAAAATAGTTTCCTGCTTAGCAAAGCAATTTCAGTGTAGTGTTTTCTGTACTATCCTATACAATTGTTGACAGTGCAGTGGAGTGCCTCAGGTGACATCGGTGACACATCGCTTTCCTCGCGCTGATAGCTTTGCAAGAGTGTAAGTAAAATTTTGTAATCCTAATGTTTTGAGAGTTTGTTGGGCTATAAACCATCCATCATTCCGCGCTAATATAAACTCAGTGATATTATCATGCTCAGGAGTGTAAATTTACTTGTGTAAGATCTGAAATCCCTGGGAGCTTTTTCCAAAGCGAAATTGTTCCTGATCTTTCTCCTTTCATTTGGCTTTTCAGATCTTTAATTTCTCTCAGTGACCCATATGTTGGGTAATTTATTTACTTATATAGTTAATCATGTTTAATGAGATATAACAAGTTTAGGGAGCAATCTATAACTAAGCACCTGCTTCTATAAATATCTTAAAAATAGATTAATATAAAAATATCTGAAATAATATAAAAATTTCTGAAATAATACAAAAATATCTTAAAAATCAGTATCTTGTACATTTATCTTGCAGCACTACCGTATCAAATACTGTATTATAAATGCATGCACAGGCTCACAAATATCCCTGTCTTCTAAACATTGTATTTTAGCCATACTATAATTAATATATTTGGTAAATGAAATTGTTTTGTTAGGTAGAACATATATGTACGTAGTGCTACTAAATAGGCTGTGAAATTCAATAACATACACTGTGTCTACCTGTGTTCTGCATCAAGGTATGGAGGGTGGACTTGAGAACTAGTGTGAGAGTCCATTAGATACACATGTTGGTCAAAAGTTAGTCCAGTCACTGAGCAGTTCTGCAGTGCACTCTGGTTATTGGTGGGCTATTCTTATAGCTGTTCAACAGCTGCACATCTCCTCATCATAATGTGAGTTGTAGGTGGTGATTGCACCAAAGATCATCAAGTCAGATAAAGCAGAGACTACAAAATGAGCTTATATAAAAATCGCTATATTGAGGAAGTTTGTATAACAGTATTTGTAATGAAGAGGATTTGTATCATATTGTAAAAGTGGTTGCCAAGTCCCCCTTTTAAAGCACAGAAACTGAATCAGTATAACTTTACTGACCCTTGTGGTAAGTGATATAATTAAACTAGTGTAAAGGAGCGAAGAATCAACTTCTATACCTAAAAGTAGGTCTGTTTATTCCTGTGAAGCCTCCACTCTAGAGGAAGTCCTTTGTGCATCTCTGATTTTCTTATTACTTAAACTGCTCTGAATAATTGTCTGATTCTGAAACTACCTTGTGATTTTATAAAATGATACGTAGTTCAACTGAAAATAACAAAGTTGCATTGGGACAGAACTAGTTTAAAATTGAAGTCCAGATCTGACATTAATGGGACTGCCTTTCACTTGTTGAAAAAAATAACAAATATGCAAAATTGATATGAAAACTGAAATCAGCAAAAGATATTTCTTCCAGGGTGATCACATGTACAGTGTGAATTTCTTGTCGACATTGGAAATCCTGATGCAAATTTTTGTGTGGTTTTCTGATACTCTGCTATGAAAATTCATTTTGTTACCCCATTAGTCATACACACATCCCCTCACTTGTCACACGGATCCTTTAAAAACAGACATTCACAAAAGAACAAATCCGATGGGAGGTTTTGGATCTGGACTGGCTGTGGGATCTGGTGTGGAGGCACCCCGGGGGGGGAGGCTTTGAGTAGCCCCTTTCCTATTCCTTACCCTCGGAATGATGTGTGGTGCATTTGTTATCTTTTCCAAAATATTGTCTTGCAGCATTATCTCCTAAAAAGGAGTTAGACCTACAGGTTTGTGAACATTTAATTTCTGTTATCTTCAGGGGTGCCTTGGGGTAAATAAGATTGTGTAAGTGAAAATCTAAACTACTCTTTGCTTAGTTTGACACTCAGAAGACTCCTCAGAAAGCAAGTGGCTATAGCAGTACCACATAGGTGTTGTCAGGAGTGGTAACATACTGGTGTACTGCTATACACAGCTGTGTTTATTTACTAGTGACACTCTCCTGCTAGAGGGCAAGTAATTCTTCATAACAATAAATGGCATTGAAGCACAACAGAAGCTCCGGAGATGGAGACAGTAAATTGTACTGATTCCTTCTGTGCCTAGATGCTTTTGTCTAGGCAAACCAAACTGTTATGAGGTTGAATCTATTGTCTGACACTGAGGTGCTGTCTTTATTCCAGGTGTTCCACCTCCAACAGTGAAGTAGCCTCTTAGAGTAATTCCTTTACAACGTAATTAGGAAGTGACAATAAAACCTATTTTAAAGGAGGCATGTGTATGAGTGGTAGCATTTTTTTTCTTCATATTAAATCCAGTCTTGGCTCATGACTTTATAATTAACTGAAATAAATTTTATTAGGCAGGTATTTATAACTGTTCAAAAGAATGATTTCCCTTCCTCACCAATTGTTAACAAATACTGACTTCTTAACGTTAGATGTGGCACGTATAGCTCTTCAGCAAAGGTCTGGCACTCAAATTCAGCATTCTTTAAAACTATGTGGTGTAAGCATGCCTCGAAGGTTAACAATTAGATGGGTAAAATCAAGCAAGTTTGACTTTGAACAAATGTATTCCCTAGGCTATTGTTAAACCCATTCTGAGGAACTGTGAGGGAGAAAAAGATAAGCTGTACTCTGTTTAACTTGGCTATTATAATGTTTAATCCTCTTATAATGCAGTTTTCTCTTTTGGAGTCATTTGATACAATAATTCTGGTTCATGTTTCTAGTGTATTTTTCCTGGATTCAATTCAGGAATTTACAGTTTATGATCTGTTTTCTTCTGTACTGGCATATACGTAGGCCCTGTGTATGCACAGAGCTGAATAAAATAAATCCAGTAATTCCACAGAACAGCCTGGAGCTATGAGAAGCTTCAATCTATAATAATGCTAAAAAGAAAATCACATCAAATAACACAGATATTACAGAAAAGGGATATCCTGCTGGCGAAATCAGAGCATTGTGGACAGACACCATGAGACTGAGAAAGTCCTTGGTTGGAGTAAATATTACTTAGCAACAACTAAAAACATTGGTGTTATCAGCGTTGTTCCCAGGCTGAAAGTCAAAAACACAGTACTGCCCCTGCTACTAAGGAGGAGAAAAAATGGCTGCTATAGCTGAACCCAGGACACACACCCAGGGAGCTTATCAAATGTAGGTTTGACTTTTAAAAGCGTATCAGAAGTTCCCATTTAGCACTAGAGTATACAGAGAACTTTTTCCCTCTGATGTACTTGAATTACAGTCTTTGCTTCTCCACCTTCAGATGGCAGATTACTATGTCCTTTCAGTCAGCTTTGTATTCCATTTCAGGACGACAGTTTTCTCCCTCCTGAAGAGCATTGGTTAAGCAGTGTTGCACAGTGCAGTTTGTATGTTACTACAGCTCACTGCAAGACTCAGCATAGATTACCTCCTCGACTGTAGGCAGCCTTTAAAATGTTGAAAGCTTTCTGTACAGGGGAAAGTGGCTGGTTTGTAATGATTGGCATGTGTCAATCACAGTACAGTCTTTATTTTGAACTTCCTAAGTGTGTATTGCAGTTAATTTAGTAAGAACATATGATTGTAATCACTGCAATTTAGTATCTTTGAGTTTTTCTTTTCCTCAGAAAATGAAGCATGCCAATGGTACCTAGAATTGTCTAAAATAGCAGTTAGTCTGTGTGATGAAAGGTGTTTATTCAGGGATTTTGAAAAGGAATAATGGAATATTGTTCAGAAAAATACAACTAAAGTATTATTCTTTAATAAAATCATAAGGGAAAAAGCACTATCCAAACAGTACATGTATTACCTATTAAAGTTGATATAATTGCTCACAATTTAATGAATAATTAAATACCACTGTAAAGTAACATTATTAAAAGAAAAAGGGACATATTTATGTACATCAGACATAATATTTACTGGAATTAGTGTATTTGTGCCCCTAGCGTCAGACTTGACATTTTAAAGAAACAAAGGAAATAGGAAAAGCCTGAAATGTCCCATGCAGCACCACTGATTTGAGCTCAGGGTTCATCATCATGACAAGGAGTGAATTTCAGGTTCTAGATTTGGTGGGTGAAAGAGAGATTTTGAATCTTGCTGTTCTCTGAGGCAAAGAAACATCTTAGGTTTGATCTAAGGAGAAGGTCTGAAGTGGTTTTCTTGAATATCTATACACTGGTCTTTACAGACCTACTCATTCTCTGGCTTTGAATGTCCTAAACAATTTAAACTCAGCCAGTTTAGGGACAAGATGATTACATCTTAAACTGGTATGAACTAAGGCATTACATTCCTGTGTGTGGAGCAATCCTGTAGCAGCCAGCACCCATATGCATTCTTTCACCATATCAGAGGGCTAACAGTACACTCGACTGACCCGTGTGAATTGATGTGAGAGTTAGTAAAGACCAAGGGGTGAGGGGAAACTTCCAGTAACCAGTATTTAGCTAGAAAAGCTGTGTAGTTACACAACGTGCTGAATGTCGAACTCTGAAAGTCTTAAGGATTTTAAAACAATAGTGTCATTGTATTTTGTATTTTAATGCATTAGGAGTCAAGTTAGGGTCTCTTGTCAGGAATAAATGCTGGCATTCCAAACTGTTAACTTTGACATGTAGCTGTTTGATTAGCTGTGTTTGCAGCTTTGTGAGTGCATTTGAATGGAATGTAAAGTACAGAGAGGAAATATATTCTTAAGTTGGATGTTTTCCTTAGAACAAAGAAAACCTGAACATGGATAACTCTGATCAGTCTGAATTTCAATTGCTTTTGCTCATAAAAGAATGTGTACTTTCAGATTATTCTATTAATATCTAGAAATAGTCAATGTTTTCATGTTTGAAAAACTGATTTTATTTGAGTCCAGTTATGATTTTCCTTTCCCATGATATTTAACTTCAAACTAACATCAGATCAGTTTTTGTTATCTGGTATCAGTCTCCATCATCTAAACCACACTGGGACATACTGACTGCTGCCGAAAAACACAGGAACACCTTGGACTATGTATGTCTTCCCCTGTCCCCTAATTTGGTTCCTTTTGATTTAAACAGTGTGGTTGGTATCTGATTGACACAACAGTTTTAAATACAGGAGGAAAAGTACCTTTCATATAAACAGAAAATACTCCTTGTATGTTTAAGACATATAGACAGTCAAAACCATACCCCTGTAAGCTTCCAATTGCAACCTTAGGCTCCTCAGGGCTTTGGTGAACTAGTAGTAACTGTGTCTGCTGGTGGCAAGTCCCCAGGTTAGCGGAGAATGTGAAGTACTACCACTTGGGTCTTTTCCAAATGATAAACTGCTTTAGACAAAAATCAGAATTATGCACTCTTTTAATAAGATAATGTAGAATAAGATAGAAGAAAAATGAAAATGCATGTTAAATTAAAGTTTTCTACTCATTCTTGCCTACAACACACAGTCCTGTCCTCTAGCTTTGCACTTTCCCCCCCACTCTTCCCTGGGTTGCAATAAACTTGACAGAGTCCCTTTAGGTCTCTTAGAAGAAGCTTTGTTTTTAATCTCAGTTTGGGGAGTTTGCTCTCTTTTCTGCAGTCTCTCCTTGCCTGCTTTTATTGCAGGCTCTTCCCTGCTGTGCCTCTCACTCATTCTTTTTCTCCCTTTCTTTTTAGCAGAACACATAAGACACAATAAACTGCAAACAAGCAAATGATACAGCAACTGTTGCGCCATTAGAACAGATTGCATTTCTGCAATAAAGATTCCTTTGTAAGAAGAATTTTACAATTATCTCAGATGCTACAGACCCTGAATTTTGTGGCTAATCATTAGTTTGTGTGCACTTGCTTATCTTTTCCTGTGGGCCATTTCAACCAAAGACTTGTCAGTTCTTAAACAGGTACATACCAAAATCAAATTACATGAATTGTTGCCTAGTAACTCCCAAAGACTTGGCAAAAGGCTTTCAGACTTTTCCAAGTTAATAAAGCAGGATCCTTGGACTTACACTAACACTGGCACAAATACATCTAAAGTTCCCATTATGAAGTCAGGGACAAAGTTGTGAAGAAAAACTATTTTTCATCTACAGAACGTGGTAACCTCAGGAGAGTGTTATCTGTAGAATCCATCTTGGGCACTGGTGAATGATGGAAGACACTAGTGAAATCAGATGAGGTGCAGGTCATGCTTGTCTGAAGTCTAGCTTCCCACACATCCACTCTTACTTGACATTCGCTGTACACCTGTGACAGTCAGCTTAACCTGCTACAATAATGAATACTCTGATGTGCAGTAAGAGCACACAGAAGAAGAAAAGCACAGATTTTCCAGGTGCCTATGCAGAAACAGCCCTTACCATTTTGTACATCTGGGATTCATGTCCTAGAAGAATTTGGGTTTGAATATTGCCTATAGGTACACAGTTGAACAAAGTGTTCATTGAGAATGAGATTCTTCTGAACAGGCACGGAAGACATCCCTTCAAAAGAAAGGTCTAATCATTGCCACAATCCAGAAGTTACAGTGAGCAGGACAAACTGACAAACTGTTGCATTCCCCTAAGGCTTCTAGTTACAAATGGTGTTACTATGCAGTACTCCTGCACTTCCAAAATAGCTTCTAAATCACTATGTAACCAATTATTTACTAGATCTAGCTAAAACCAAACAAGCATTTTCTATCATCACATTTGACTTGAATAGCATTTAACATGCTTTTCATGTAACAACAGTGCAATTGAATCCAAAATGCCTGCCAGAGACATAAGAATTTCAGAAACATGATGCTTATTGACTTGAGAAGTAAGTTTATCGATTCATAAATCCTGGAGTGGTGGATTTCGTGCTTATGTAATGAAGTCCAGTTCATTAAAACAATAAGCACTTGAGCTGTTTGAGAAGGGGGTTGAAAACAGGACTGCTTGACTTGTAAGTCTCCTAACTTCTCAGGTACTCAATAAATCCAGTGTTCAAAAAGTATACAAAGCAAGTATAGTTTCCCCTGCTATTCAGTGCAACTATTATTTGTTTTTCACTTTGGCTTTTGGAGAGAGCACATAAGAAGAGGGAAGCAAACAGGACAAGATTGTGTCTGACGATGCAGCAGCGTACTTACATTCACACAGGATAGCTCATGCTGAACCACATAATGTGTGTCCAGCAGTTAATCTTGTTCAAGGTAGTTCCCATTTTCTAGTGCAAGTCCTATATGCAGTGAAAAAACCTGACTATTCAACTTGCATCTGCATAGACGCCTTTGTGCTGTAAAGGTCAGGGTGTACATCGAGTATCAACTCAATAACAACTCACTAGCAGCACAATAGTTTTTGATAGATGTGGAAAGATTTAGGAAGATTTAGCTAGGTATGTGTAGCTTTGCCTTTCCTCATGAATAATCTGTAGTGTCTATGCTGATCTTCTCTTATCAAATATTGCAGGACACTGAAAGCAGATTAACAGCATGCTGATCAATTAGCTCCTTTTTTCCATGATCAGCCCTGATGATTTTACTGAAATGCTTTAGAAAAAAGAAACATATAATTCCAGATCATCTAATTCTGATCTTAAATATTCCTTTATTTTGTTATTAACTTGGTTGGGGCTTTAAAAGCTTCAAAGTTTTCCAATTAAAACATAAAATCTGGCAAGGCAAACAGGCTCTGGAACTGCATTTTTCAAATGCTTTGCAGGATCCTTTCCTCCCTCTTTCCTCTCACTGTGAGAAGCATATTTGGTGTAGGCACCTCTTGACATTCAGCAGAGCTTGGAGCTGAGACTGTATCACCTTGGAATTTTAAGATCTCAGGAGGAATTTGAACCCAAGGTATTACCTTTTCAACCACACAGTACTGCCAGGCAGAGTCATCATTCAATGGGAGAGGTGGAATTCCAGTGAGAGAGGCCAAAGTTGGCTGGATTTCACCTTCCAAACTCCACTGATACAGTCTTTGAACACTTACTGCTTATATCCAGACTGTGGATATCCGTAAGTCCAGATATCCAGACTTGACTTGTGTCAAGTCCAAAACTGTGTTGCTACAATCTGAAAGATTGTCTCCAATCCTTCTGTTCTGTCTTAAATATTTCCGCATACTTTATAGATTCATGTCCAACTCTTTAAAAATTTATTCTTTGTTACTTTGTTTAAAAAGACTGACTGAATTAATTGGGAAGTCACGTGTAGTGGTGTGCAAAATCCACAACTGACAGTTTTGATTCTGTAAAGAGGTTTTTGGATTAAGCATGTACTGAGAATTTCCTCTTTCATTGCTTGCACTAATTCCTAAACCTTTATATGATAAAAATCGTGACACTTCCATTTTCTAGGAAAGAAAGGAGGTAGCACTAGGAACTGGAACACAGACACTTTCTGAATATAAATATGGGCTGCTTTGCCCATGAATTCACAAATGCATTGCTCAGCAATAAATGTCAAACAAGAATCTAACAAAAAATACTACTCACAAAAGCTTTTTTGTACTACTTGAAAGGAAGGATGGAATCAGATACTTTGTTGGTCTTGGGCTGGATGGCATGAAAGATGTTAGAAGTTGAAAGAAACTAGCAGAAGTACACAGGGAAACGCATTTTCTTGCTGCCAGGAAAGAAACAGGCCAATTCTGCTGTGCCTCTTGGTTATTTTGCCAGAGCTTAGCGTTGTAGACTCCCATTTGAGAAAGGCAGGCAGGGGATCAGCTTTCATTAGTCTCTCTTGCCATTGCTGCTTTCTTTGTAACTTATATTCATAATGTGTCCTAATTTATTTTAGAAAGAAAACTGTTATATAAAAAGAAACTTGGCAGGTAAAAATGCTGTTAAGTTAAACCGACTCTCTAGTTAGTGTCCATAATAGCTCTGCATTTCGCCTTAGTCAGTTGGCAAATAGGGCTTCTGTTCCACAGATTTCCATAGTTGTTGCTTTGCAACCACTTCCCTTATTAGTTGTGTGTTTAATTGCTTTCACCCAGCTGGGATCTCCAGCTTCTTTCAGATCTGTTCCATTAACCCTCCCAGTTCTCTCTGTCAGTACAGAAGTGAAGAATAACAGATACTGTTAACTACCATGGAGATAGAATTAACATTACATTATTTTTGTATCCCTAATTTTATTTATCCCTCAGAACAATAGTACCAGGTGGCAGTTTTTCCAATAATTTGTTTTCAGACATGGTGGTAATTAATACAGGAAAAAGAATGCCAAATATATATTAATTACATCTATTCTTCGCTTGGGTTTTGCTGTATAGTTTACTAGTGCCAGATAAGTAAACTGACCTATAACAGCAAGGCATGGAATATGCAGGCAACTACAGAGAAAGCCTTTGGCCAGGAAAGTTGCACAGGTCTGCCTATATTAGCAAAAGGTTTCAGCATAAATCCAACTTCAGAGTCAAAATATCTGTCTGTCCAGAGATTTAATTTTCTCTTCATGGCTTTTTTTAATCGCAAAAACTACACTTGAATTAGATCTACCCAGATACTCAGCTCCAGCTTTGGAAGTATTACTTCCATTGCTTTGGAATTATTACAAAAAGTAAAAAGGCTTCTTTTAGTTTCGTCTTCTTGAAGATGAGTGACCCAATCCTTTACTAATTTCTCTTCAGCAGTGCTTTCAGAAGACAGACAGCAAATAAAAGCAAATTGCTTCTGTCTTCCTTCAGGTTCAGTTTTTCCTTCTATACTGCTAGCTAAATGCTGACGTGTGCACTACTGGGGCAGATCAAAAGGTATATTCTATTCTTAAAAAAGCATAAATTTTCTGTAGATCTGAGAGAGGCTGTCACAATATTTTTCAGTTACAGCCTAGATTTATAATTTGAAGCTCTCTGGTTCATAACAAGTCCGAGCCCAGGGAACTTGGAATTGAGTTTTAAATCACCTTCTTCTGATTCATTTACATTTCTTTGTAATCTTTATGTAATTATGCAACCCTATTAAAAGGACATACATGCTAATCTTGCTTACACTGGCTATATGACATGTTAAGCTTTATGGAATTAATTTGATGATGGAAAGGAGAAGAATATCAGGTTCAAGTTACACAAGATTTAGACACACCCGTAGGACCTGTATCTGTCAGCAATAGCATCTGCTTCATTAGCAGGCTTAAAACACATATACGTGGGTTTTGATTTCTTCTTAAGACTAGTACCTCCCTGCAAAGGAATCATCACTAATGATATTTTCTGGCAGCCAGCTCGGTGGATACCACAACAATCAGGGTCTGTTCTCCCAGGTGTAAACCACTGTGAGTGTAAACCACTGTGACAGGGTATGACCATACAGCACAGATTGTGTGTTGCTGCCTTTCTAAGCCTCATGTTCTCTAGTGTGTGATGTGATAAAATGCACACATCCACCTGTGCATTTTCACTTTTGCCGTCACCAGTAAGGATGCACTGCTACCATTAAAAGGGAATGTCTCGTTTATTATGGGCTTAATTATGAGTCTGCATTTACTTCGTGGTAGAACCTGATCCAAGAACCAGCTCTTTTCCAGTTCCCAAGTGGGTAGTTATATCAACACATATAGCACTGAGATATTGCTTGATGCCATTTTCAGTTTGACAGATGACCTTTGTGCAGAAAGTCCATCTCAAATGTTCTGATATTGATACTCCAAAATTCTACAGCACATATTTTAGTGTGTTTGAAGAACTAAATGATCTTGCTTTATTGCTCTCAGACCAGCCAGCACTAGTAATCAGCACCAGAGCTGGTGCTAGGGTTTTGTTTCAAAACTCTGCTGGTTTTGCTTCCCATTTGATCTCTATTTGAGACCAACTGAACTTTTCCTTTTTGTGTTTTTTGGAGTAGAAATGTTGCCTGATGTGTTTCCTCATGTGCAGCACCAGGTGGAAAGTGTATGAGAGAGACAAGATTTTTGAAGAAGCAGAGACATGACAGCAGAAAGAGGGAAGTTTGGAGGCTGTAGCTTTTCAGCACATTAGGACACTCTTTGTCACATCCTGATGCAATGCTGGATCCTAATTTAAACTGATGTACATGAAAGGCCTGTTACCATTCCCTCTTGTAATCAACATGCTCTCAGAAACACAACTGCTTATGCAAACCATCTATTACTAAGTTTTGAATATGAAATTTGCAATTTTGATTCTGTAGTGTCATACACCCACTTTTTAATGTGTAGATGGCCATACAAGATGTGAGGAATGGAAGAAATGGGCCTGGTTTTATTAGTGCCTTTATTATATTTGTGACAGTTGCTTATTTGCTGCATGATTTTATTCCTTCCTTATTTTTACTTCTCTTTACGACTAGTAGTCACAGCCTTGTTCTCTTTTCTTAAAAAGGCAATTTGAAAAAGACATAAAAGGAGAACTCCCCATGAATTACATTATGATTTATATAGTTATTTCAGGACACAAAAGTAAATGTCTATAATTGGAAGACATGATTTCACTCAAAAATCTCCAACAGTGACATAATCCACATGTAGAATCAATATTATTTAGCTGAAGACTCTCAGGATTGAACTAGTCACTCTCCTTTGTGCAGCACTGTGTAGTAAACCAAGACCTTGACTTCTGCTTTAATAAAGATAAATTAAGAAATGCTTTTAGAGATAGAGTTCAGATAAGTGTATTTATCTCACTGCTTTTTTGTCTTTCACTCTGCTCCAGACTTAAGCTCTGTTAACAGTGTCATTAGCTTGGTGCCTTCAAAACCTGGGAGCTGACCTCATGAGTGAATAATTCTGTACCTAAAATACAAGGGATGCAGTGAAAACAGCCATATTTCAGAAGTTCTTTTGCAAGGAACTCTTGGGTTTGAGACAAATTTTGTTTTTAAATCACTGGGTCAAGTCTAATAATGTGTAATACAATTGAAATACTCAACCCATTCATTCTGCAGTTATTACAACAGATAGTTTTGAAGGACAAACTGATTCAGTATACAAAGAGAACACAGCTAATACCATCAGTGGGAATTTCCACTAACAAATTTGCCCTTATAAAAATAAAACATTAAACTGAGAAACATGCAAGTAATTTGTAAGTGTAAACGGCTCAAATAATTATTTCTTATATGTTTTTAATATTAACTACTTCTAATTACATGAGATGACTACAGCAGACACATTTTACCACGATAGCAAGCCTCCTGCTAAAATGCAGGTAATGTTTTCCATTGCTGTTGAGCATTTGGCCTCTTGGATTTTCCAGGAATCTTTCTTAAGGAACGGCATTCAAAGTGCACAAGCAGTTAAGGGAGCACCATGGTTGCGAATGGAATGGTAGATCTGAACCAGATGTTGCTGTCTTTGTTCGTTTTTCAGGAATGTGATTTCCTGACCTACAGTCTCACATTTATACAGGATAAAAACTGGAAGTGAGCATTCCACACACAGGCAGGACAAGGAGGCAAGTCAGAAAAGAAGTGAGGGCTGAGGTCAGCAAGCTCAGTGAGCTCTCCACCATCAACAGGGAGGCAGACACATGGGCTCCTCTAGCCCAGCATGAAGGCTGTTGTTTCCTGTAGCCTGGTGAAAAAGATTGGCTCAGCATTAACTCCACAGATTCCTCCAGTTAGCAGCCTGCTTATCCAAACCTTGCTTAGGGATTATAACAGACTTTTCCACTGCATGATTTTAACCCATATGGGGTTGGACACCCACATTGAAAATATAATAAAGCTTCTACCATCCTCTTTTTGTTTTCTTTTTCCTTTCTTATTTTGTTTTCTACAACATTTCAATCTGGTTTTGCTTCAGAGAGTATTTATTTTCCTCCAGATACACTTCTTGACTCCAATCCTTTTTTTTAAAGGACCAGTTGAAGCAAGTTTTCAAAGTTTCTTCTTAATCTTTGCTTATAAAAGCCTATTTATGTCTACAAGACCCTATTAGTCAGCCACTCATGGGCAAACACCTGACATATATCACTCTAATTGTCAAATGAGCTTTTCTTTAACAGACATCAAGACCACCTGGAAGAGTAGTAAATCTCATTTACTTTGCCACATAACACCTTTAAGAATAAGAATGAGGATGATTCCCTTCCCTGCTTCAGCAGTAGTTCATAAAGGTGGGGGAAAAGGCAGGGACAAGAAGACGTTTTTGTTCCTGAAAGACTTACCTCTCAACTGGAAGTTTGCATTTGTTTCTTCTCCTACACATCTCCTCTGTCTTGGTGGTGACCAGACTGAAGGTTTGTAGCAATTTACTGTGCTTATGCTTAGATTTTGGGGGGTGTTACTAACTGGAATTTTGTAGCATTTGGGACCTGTATATGGTTTCCAACACATTTTATGGCTGAATGTTTGCAATCAGTGTTTAGAACGCATCACTTTTGTTATTCTATTTTGATATTTTGAAGTTTCTAGTAGTAGGCAAGTAGTTAGTGGAGTTTTATGAACTTAAATCAGGTGTTGAGAAGGGTTTCTGTATGAAACAGCTATGAAGAAGGCCTTGTTATTAATTAGGAATTTAAACACCATTTCCACATTCCAGAGTTCTGATATACTCCTTACTCTTTTACTTTTTTCTGCTATATTTACTAACTCATATATTGAAATGTCGAATAATGTAACACTTGAATTTGGGGAAGAAGAATCTGGGATGACAATTTTATATATCTTTGGGGGCGTGATTTTTATCAGAATCACTTTTCTGTGAACTGGTTCTACCTCTTTATTTTCCTTCTCTCATTCATTTCTTGAGGAAGTTGATTGACATTTGTGTAGCTCTTTCGGTCTAGCTAAAGTAAGGGACAGCAGTGGGGGCTTTTGCCTGGAGGCTGCTTCTATGTAACTCATCTCTTCTTCACTATATTGCAAAAGAAAGGTGGGGTTTTTTGAGCAGAAAATTCATGCATTGGCTGATGAATACCTTAACATTTTAGAGCCTTTTAACCTTAAAGAAATATTGCTGGCAGTCCTTACAAAATGTCTTCTCTTCTTCCTCTGGGCTTGAGTTCAGGAGTAAGTGGTGAAACAATCTCTCTGGTGACTATAACTCATGTTACAAATCTCGGGTATTGCGTTGTCACCTCAATAACACTGCCTGATACTCTCATATGAAGACTGCAACGCAGAATGTATCTAGGCCTCCTAAAGGGTGCACTGGCACCTCCATCAATTTCCCACACCTGCTGGAATAAAATTAGTAGCTTGCACAGTGCATCTAAGTGTATTTGGAGCTGTAAATGGCATTTTCAGTTTCCTATGAGCTTCCACATAGCAGATAAACCAAAATAATCTCTTCCGAGCATTTTATATCTGCCAGAAAGAAGTTAAACCTCCTTCTGTAAGAGGTCAAGTACATGAAGTGTTCAGAATGGGGAAGGAACAGGGGAGAGGAAGTATAAAAAAAAAAAACAAAACACAACCAAAAACAACAACAAAAAAACCCAAAACACCCAAAAAACCATAAAACAAAAAAAAAAAAACCACACCAAACCAGGGAGATACTTAAATCGGTGAGATGGTACCTCATCATAAAGAGAAGTTCACCTGCAATTATAGAGTAAGACTCCTAATTCTTCTGTATTTGCAGATGGGTAATATCACACAGTGGGATGGACCTTGTGACAGTTGATACATGACTAGGATTGTACAACAATGCTACAAATAGGGTAAGATACTGAAAGTACAGTAAGTTAATAAAAGGAAATAACAATAAACTAATTTGCCAATAGCTATCCTAACAGCTGAATATTTGAACAGAGCATCCAATACATACCTTATGCTATGGCTGTTATTAGATCAAGATGATACAAATCAATGAGAGTAGTAATGGCTTAATAAATACCTGTAGAGGTGAATTAGACAAGAGAAGAATTCAATCCAGTTCTGGATCTTACCTGCACTTTTCAATGGCCAAACACTGTAATTTTAGACCATCAGCTGAAAGGTCACTAAAACTTCCTCAAGTCAAACTTTTCCTTTTTTCTACTCCCCACAGTTTCATTTCTCCACCTTTCACTTCAGCTAGAGGCCTAGGATTGCTCATCTTTCCTGTTACAGACAAGGGGTGGGAAGCTGGACTCTATTCTTGTATTGGCTAGAACAAAATTGAATAAAAAGAGCTGTTGGGGCTTTAAATTAATGTTATCTTCATGTCCCTGTTTTAAACAGTAATTTCTGGAAGCATTTCACAGGACTGTCTTCAGTTATAACATATATTAAAAAATGAATCAATTCAGTGCCAAATGAACTAGGGCTGGTATCTACAGCAAATCCATTAATAGTAAACCCATTAATAAATAATCCATCATTATTTAAAGTCATTATTTTTAAAAATTTTAGATTAGAGGTCTGACTAGTAATAACTGTGCAGTTGAATGCTCACCTCAGTTGTTTCAGTGCTTTGTATGACTGGTTAGGATGGGAAGCAATAACAGAGAAAAGTATTGATGCAAATTGTGGTTCTACTACAGCTAAACCTGTGTGAATGTGCTGTAGAGTTACATGCTTTGATTTCATACATAAAGTAACTCCCTAAGGGGACTTCTTATTTTGGTGAAGCATGATGAAATAAGCCTGTAAAAAGTTGTTCAGGCATTTGACTTGAATGTTTTCTCCTTTATAGCAAATAACCTTTAAAACTGCACTGTGTCTGTTCTATCACAAACCTACTTTTCTTTGAAATGATCTAATTTAGGTGTTAGAATTCCTGTTCTACTGAAAATAAGGGATTATTTCATCTGTAAACTACTTTTTCTATGGTTTGGGATTTTTTTTCTTCTTTTTTATCTGCTCAGTCTAGCTGACAGCTAGAATTCTGTTTTACATCTTCTGATGCATGTGTTTCTGGTATTTCTTCATTAATTGTCAGAGGATGAAACTTCTGTTCTTGGCCCTATAACTTTTTCCCCATTGATATTTTATATATCACTTTCTCTGATTCAGACCAGAATAACAAATGGTGTTTTCAATTAAAATGTGTAACAATGCAAATGCCTTTCTGCAGAAAGATTATTTCAAGCATGTGTGTGAATAGCCACAGGAAGATGCTGAAGGCCTTAAATCTATGGTTCCCTTTGGGGAGGGAGAAGAGGTGACAAAAAAAACCCTAGGGAAATAAGAGGCGTTTGCACTGCAGCTACCTTAGATTTAAAAGGGGCTTTAGTCTGTATTCAACTTAAAAGTGTAGAGTTATATCAATATTTGTATTTGTAATAGCACGTTGTAAGGACAGAGAAGTAGACCAATCGGCATGCCAAGCACAAGGATACAAATGAGATCTACAACTATTTCCACTGCCAGGATAAAGATAACAGACAAAGGCACTGATTAAAATGTAAATGATTTTTTTTTTAATCAGATGTATTTTACTTACCACCATCATCCCTCAGGTATTTTTTAATGCAGTCAAAGCTTGAGATTTCTTTCCTCTACAAAAATACTGCATTTACAATACTCTTCAAGCTTTATGTTCCTCTGTACCATACAAAACTGTGTGTGGTCAAGATTACCTATAACATGAGAAGAATGGCACAGCCCATGACTCCCATTTAGTTTTCTGTCATTGCAGAATGTACATAATGATTGCACAGCATTCTTGGTTAAAAAATCCCAGTACATCTGGGCCAAATACTCACCAGACTGTAAATATGTTCTGATCAGTGCAACATAGAGCAGGATAAATAGATCTTCTGCCAATAAAGGTATGCAGAGTTAGGAAAAGACTTTAAGAAGTCTTAAATTATCCTTTTCTAGGAACATTAAAAATCTACTAAAGGAGATGACCGGTATGCCAGTGGAAGGTACAGTCTATGTTTGCCATTCTAGAACATAGGTTTATATCATAGGTTTATCCTGCTTATTTCCGTTTTCTGTTGCAGATTGAGGTGCATGCTTAATATGACCACTGAAATGAATTTTTATTCACCTAAAGCAGGAGTTCTTGAGAGATGTGTAACGGGAATTTCCTTTAAATAATCCAGAAGTTGTGCATCAATGTGAACTAACTTAGTCAGCTCCAGGATTTTTAATGGTAAATAGTGAATTATTTGTTATATACTAGAAATAGTAAATATTTGTCAAACTTAAAGAAGTAATCTGTCTTTCAGAGAGACTGCAATGGCGCCAGAAAGTTCTGAAGTAATATTGTTAGCCTTTAGTACACAAAGGATTTTACTGGTAAAAGCTAGGCCTCTCTGAGGCCATGGAGACCAGGTTAGATGTAAGAATGTTGCTGCTCAGATTTACAAGGTTTTGTGCTAATCAATGTACAGGTGCTGGCATGGATTAGCAAACCATTCCCTGGCCAAAGGAGGGAGAAGTTCTTTCAAGTTGGAGGCAAGAGAATAGCACTGTAGGAAAAGAGCCTTCCAGGTCAGCTCTTTAGGCCATCTGCTGCCCCAACAGCTGGCAAGACCAGCTGTTGCTGCTAATGCTCCTAACAAAGCTGGATAAGGTCAGTGATTGCAATAGAACATAAATGAGAGCATTAGTAGGTTTTAACTAGAGACAATACCCTTGATGTATCAGCAGATCAGTTGTGTAGACAGTTGTCTTGTGAGCCAGATGAAACATGGTAAAGGGTGAGTAGAAAGTATGACTTTTGAGGGTTTTTTATTTGCTTGGGCTTATTTGGTAGAAAGGCAGATGGAAGCTGTTCTCCTTCCCTGTCTCAGACAGGCTTCTAAGAGAAGAATCATTCCATGTTTGGTAAGGGCTTGGCTGAGAGTACTGCAAAAACTCAGAAGGAAGCAGTGTATTCAAAAGGGACCTTAGCAGTTTAGACTTTCTAATTGATGGCAAGCCAGACCAGACAGTGGAACTCCATGATCAGGTGTATTTATTTTGGCTCACTTTGGAAAGGAGCAGGAGGGATTCTGATTTCTGCAGCATCTGAAATGTGTTTTGTTTCAGAAATAATAGAGGTTATATCCAATGGCTAATCTGTAGAAGCACTGGGATGTCCTGAAGCATGAGACACAGACAAAATCTAGATGTCTAAATGATAAATGACATTAATCTGTCCTAGAGATGTAATGTCACAGAAAAATATTAGCTTCAACACAGGCTAAAATCACTGCACTTGCACTAGGCAACACTGTAATATGGAAAAATAGTTTTCCTGTGCTTGTCTTACAATAACTGTATGAAGCCATAGATTTTTCTCTAGCTTTCAGGTAATAAAGTCCATGTCTCAAAAAACCAGAATCCTGGCTATAGGATTTCCTCAGGCTTCTACTTCAAATGCAAAGATCTTACTGTATTTACCCAGCAATAATTTTCTTCAATTTCTCCAATAGCTGCTAGGACTTCCTTAGACATCTCCAAGTAATCCCACTACCATTTTAGGGATTTATTAGTTTTTAAGGGTCTTTTGTTACTTTGTTTTTCTCTAGTCCTCACATAGTACTAAATTTTAACTCTGTCAGTTGTGCTTCTGAAGGATATCTGTTGTAGCTCCTGACAACCCTTTTTTTGACAAATGCAATGTTCTGGGACATTTGTGACTAAACTGTATTCTTAATAGGAAATAACTTCAACCAATACTGCATTTATAGTGTCTTTGATGACCTCTGATAGATTGAAATATTATCTAGGCTAACTTGCATCCTGAGTGACATTTGAAATTCTAACCTTGGCATGTTGATAAGATTGAAGACAAAAATTGTCATCACTGTAAGAAAAATGATGTATTTGTAGTCAGTAAATTGCAGCCAGTTGACCCAAGTGGGATCAAAGTAGGCTGAGGCCTAAGGAATTGGTGATCACCTGAAACTAAATACTGAAGCAGGATGCCAAAAGAATGAGCTTGTACCTCACTGCTGTAACAAGACAAATAGACCAATAGGAAATGCTCCACCTTAGTAAGGTAAGAGAAATCTTATTGACTTAATGTGATGTTGGCTGGGATTCATAACCTCAGTGAGACACTTCTGGGTGTGTACTGGTATAAGAAATACACATATTCCACTGAAGAGATTAAAAGCTCTTGGCATTAATAAAGCAAACCATCGAGATAGTATTTATTGCTTAATGACACCTGTGAAAATTACAACACTATTACAGAGACAAGTGTGGGTGGGTGCACAGGGAGTCTTGATTCATGACTTGTGCAGGGACAGGTCACAAAGCATAGTGTAGGGACTCAAGAACACCTTTTTCTTCCAGTGAGCTCATACTAATGTATTCTAGACAGACAAACCCATGTGCCCCAGCCCTGCTCACCTTGGGTGCCAGGCTGAGAAATAAGGGCTAGTTTCACAGCAGCAGAAAGGCTTCGCGGCTATCATAGATGGTGTAGTGGGAATTGCTTGATAAAATGCTGCTGAGTCACACCCTCAACACAGACCTCTCTAAATTGTACAGTCTAGCCCAGAATGTCTGGCTGCAGTTTGCTGGCTTAGATTCATTCAGCATTTTATTCCCTGGTTGGTTTGTCACGCAGTTCTCTGTCCATCTCTCTCTCCCTCTTTTTTCAGAATTATGTTTTATTGCTTTTTGGCAGTGATCTCCATAGCCAGTGGTATTCCTTTGCTGTTTTCTTTCTCCTAAGTAGTGCAATTGCTACAGCTGGTTGTGTGCATGTGCCCTTCCTCAGAATGGTTTTTCTGTGGGGGGGGAAGGTAAGGGTATATGATGACTTCAAAAGCTTATCTTCTGTGTGGTTTTATTGTACATCTTTACTGGATTGGTAATTCAGATTAACCACAGTAGATAGAATTTAGCTACTTTCATAATGGTATGTAAATATAAACAGTCCTACCTGCTTACATACCAAATCATCACAGGGCTTTCATGGTCCCCAGCCTTTTATAGTTGTGGAGATTGTGGGTTTTGTTGGTTGTTTGGAACATAACTTTCAGATTAGTCATGCAGCAGTAAAAATGGATTATCTGAGTATCTCACCTCTCCTTAAGGTACTCAAGAGATCCTCTTGCTGGGGGAGAGAAAGAGAAAACTAATTACTAAGCTGACTGCTGAATCATTGGAACTACAACAAAGGATGCTCAAAAGGGGTAATCAGAACTTATCCTGAAATAGACTTCTGTGGCTACAATCCAAAACTTATCCAGGCTAATCATAACAAAAAAAGACTTAACGTAATCATGCTGATGATGTAGTTCCTAATTTGCACTGTTGCTGTTGTCTGAAGTACCTAGTGAATTACATCTTGTGTTCAAGTATCTTCCTGTCAAAAGATCATTTGGGATAGCCTAACTCTGATCATAGCTGCCAAAGTTTCCTGATGGTAATACTTTAAAGGTGCATACTGGAAGAAGTCTAATGAATCAGGTTTTGTTTATACCACTTTTCCCTTGATTTTGAATTTCATTTTAATCCTATGTATACTTTCCCTAAAAGGTTTGAAAGAAAGGCAACAGCAACTATACTTGCTGTGACTGTAAGCTAGAGATGACCATGCTGCTATACTGGGATGTAAATAAAAAAAGCTGGAATATAGAGCTGTGGGAATTTTGACACCATCACACGTAAACTTTTACAAAATGCTTAATTTCCTGAGGAGTCTTATTCTTTCTCCCACTATAGAACTGCTCTAAAGTATGATTACTCTAATAGCTACCTGAGCCTTCTGAGAATCAGCCTTAAAGTACTGATAGTCACTTTGCACTCATTTGCTCTTGTGCTCAAATTTGGTTTTAACCTAAATAGTTCTCGCTTTTGGTTTTCCTCTGTGTGCTTACATACAGAGATCATAGCTTGTGAGTCTTCATGTATTACTTCAGACAACTAAGCTCTCTGCTATTCTCCTGCCAGATGTGATCTCTGTTCTCCTGATCCACCTACTAGCTCCTTTTTGCACTTGTGGAACCTTCAATTGTCCTTCTATTAACACAGGTAACCAGTATTTCTCCAATAACCCAGATGAAGACTTGCACAAAGCCACTAATAGTTCTCTGCTGGAAACAACTCTTCTGATGGAACGTGGGGTCACATATATCTCATTCAGACTGGCAACAGTCTGGTAGTCACAGTGTCTGATCTGTGATTAGTGACTATCCCAGGGCTTCTTCATCCTGCAGGTTGTTTCCAATAAGTCCCTATGTTATGACAGAAGATTTTGGGGGTTTGGTGGTGCAGTGTTAACCTACCAGTGTTTGGTGGGTTTGTTGGTTGTTTGCTTTGTTGTGGTTTTTAGTTTTTTCCTTCCGTCTGCTCTAAAACCTCACAAAATGTTAAGGTAGGACTTCATTGCCAGTACTTGTCAACTTTCCGTTCTGCGTAGACACAGCAAGACTCTCGACCCAGTAGATTTGTTAACTCTAACTAAGTGAGAGATATACTAGATTACTTGATCATACTTTTAAACTTGCTTGCCATACATTACAAACTCAGATCAACAGTTTTGGTGTCAAAAGCCAGTGTTTCTGATAAGGTAACTATAGGATAAAGAAAACAAAACTCAGCGACCACTTACAATCTGATTTGGGTATCTTTAATAACTGTTGAAATATGGGGGCTGTGTTGCAAATGAAGAGGAACAGGGCACATGAGTAACAGTACTGAATTTACCTTGGTTAGGAGGATATTCACATGGCTTATCTTTACTCTTTTAACTTTAAATACTGAGGTTAGGACTTTCAGTTTCACCTCGCTCATTTTCAGTCAGGAGAGACAGAGCAGGTCTTGATCTGAATGGCCCTCAGGGTAGCCCAACTTAAAATTAATGGTTATATGGAGAGACGAAAGAGAGTAGCCTCATGATTTAAGCTAAAGTTGAATGTTAATTAATCTAAATACACACATGTTGGTTCAATCCACTTGTGTTTACTGCAGTGCTGGCTTTATTTGTAATGTAAGGCAGGGCAGACCAGGCAGTGAGGTTATGACTTCAGCTCATTGTGTGCAGATCCACAAACTCAGCTGGACCTGTGAGGTGTACAGAAAAGAGTGTGACAAGGATTCAGATGTTTGGTCTGAAGCTTTCAATGTCAAAATTCAAATACATGTGTCCTTTATGAAACAGCTGAATTTTGTCTCATGCCAAGAAGGAACTTAATCAGGTAAGAGATAAAAAGATGCTATCGAGACATGGCCAATCTTCATAAACTCCTGAAACTTTCTCAGAGTTACCGGAGAGAATTTTCTATCCTTATCTTCTCGAATGTCCACGGGAATTACCTGGAGAGCAGACAGAATGTAACGTGAAAAAATTGAAACTAAAATAGCTTGGTTCTTCAGTGTTAGAAATTGTAGTTTGCAATCTGCACAGTAAGAACATTACAGCACTTCAGAAATGAGGGAGGGAGAACTGCAAGAGGTTTTGGGGAGCTGGCAGGATGCAGGGGAAACTGCTCTTGTGGTGACACTGTGAGCTTGGGCCTTGTGCACAGGAATTTGTTTAACTCTGGAGTCTTTTCAGTTCCAGCACTGAGGAATACATACTGGAAGATGATTTCTTTACTAATGCTGTCAACTGGCTTTAGTTACTACTATGAAAAGAACTCTGGAAGTGTTTCCTGAAAATATCTTGCAAGCTGTGTAGGTGGGCTCTTACTGCAAGATGCAGTCTGCTGCAAGGGCACTTGTTATATGCTGAAGACTATCCTGTAACTGCTATGCTTCATTGCTTAATGATGAGAGGATGCAGAGAAGACATAAAATTTCCCTGACCCCTCAATCTTGGAATATAGGAATAAATGGGGGATAGTGCTGGAAAGTGAAGTACAAATGTGGGGCTTTGGATGTCACTATGCACGTTCAGTGGTATTTCTAAGACTGGATGGGGTTAAGTGTGGCAAGTCACATGCAGCCACTGTCTAATGAGCACAGTGGGCACAGGGTAGAGGAGACAAAGCTGGAGGACTTGGCCGCTGCCCAGAACACCACTCAGCTGCTCAACCTGTGACCCTGAGGCTCACATTGGACAATGTTATTTTTAGTGACCGAATGTGGCAAAGAGAGAGTTGTTCAAACACTTAAATCACAAATGTCAAGATTTGTTTGTTTGAATTCTCTCCCAGTCCTGTCAGGGGAAGGTTCACTCAGGTTGGTGTGTCTGTAATGCTCAGCAAGCTTTCCTCTGAAGCCTTACAAGTCCTTTTCTAAACTGTTTCTAAGAATATGTAAGTGAATACATGATTTTCCAAATGAGAACAGTAACATTGCTGAGGCTATGTGCTAATCCTCACATTTCTTTATTTGGAATTAGAAAATAAAGTCTTATACCTTGTGTAAATGCTACAACTGCACCCAGAAATACTAAGGCCATGATGATACTGCCTGGGAGCACTGAGAATGCTTTGTCTGTGGTCAGCTTCCCAAGCCCAAACTGAAGAGATGAATTTACTTTCCTGGAATGGTCAGGGCAGCAAGCGGTGTTACGGGGGTGGCCAGGGCCATGGAGTTCCATGTCTGAGCACAGGGGCTGTCAGGGTGACCCACAGCTGTCTAAATGGGGAAACTTGCACAACTTCCTGAGGAATGGACACACATGTTTTCATTTAAGGATCATTATCAGTATTCTGCTGTATAAAAGCAATGCTTGCAAAAATGTTTTGAAACTGGGGGCAATTCTCACAGGCCAGGGACACCAGGATTCAAGCGCAACATAAAATCTAAAGTCATGGATGGTTATTTTTCCATACAATAATCATCTTGATCCTCAGATGCGCTAAATTCATGTTACTACCATTATCTTCAGCAGTTCTGCAGTTTCATATGAGCTGAAAACTTAATCCAATATGTTAAAATGGCTCAGATTTAAAGGTGGTTCTGTAGTTGTGTAGTCCTTTGAAGTTCTTGTTACTAAACTATTCATTTTTTGCTGTTCTTTCTCTTTAACCCTTTCCGGACTCAATTGTTTCAAATACTTGTAATTAGTGAGCTAATAGATCAGGTAAGAATACAGGGAAAAATACTAAAAGATGCTTAAATCCAAAAGCACTAAGCATTCTAGTAAATGGACTAAGTCTATTTACCTGCGAGTGAATAGGTGGATATTAAATGGAGCAGTTAAACTTAATTGTATTAAGAACTTTTAGCCTCCCACTGCATAGAAGATCAGTTCTATAGGTATTTTAGAGTAAGGCGCGTATGAGGTACAAATGGTGTGCAGAAGGTATTTTCTTTAGTGGATAGTTCGGATTGAAGCCCAGGCTGACGTGATAACACAAACGCTGTGCAGAAAGTTTCTGTGGCATTTTCTTTAGTGGATGGTTTAGGCAGAAAACCAAGCTGGGTCAGTAAAAAGGCAATGCCAGGCAAGCTTGGTCTTGTTTTACCCTGTTCTTCTGTGATTCATTGTGAGGTTATCATCTCTACGTGAAGTTTGGAAAGGCTCTTTCAGGCTACAGGAATTCCCCTGGCTCACAAACACCCAGAATGCTGTAAACACAAGAGCACCAAAGTCAGTTGTCTGCTGTCCTCCTGTCTCTCACAGAGCTGACCAGCTGTCGACATGTGGCACAGGCCTTTGAAAGCCTGCAGGAGAGCCTCATGAGCAGTGTCCTGGTTGGAGCCCAGCCAGTAGCTCACTCTACTTCTTCCTGCTATGCTCCTGGCGGGATGGGGAAGAGAATGGAAAGAATGTAAATCCCACGGATTGAGATAAGAGCAGTCCAGTAACTAAGGTAAAACACAAAACCACTAATACCACTAATAATGATAAGGGAGATAACAAGAGGAAAGAATATAAAACTAAAAAGGAAAGGGAAAAAAACCAGCAATAAACACAAGTGATGCCCAGTACAATTGCTCACCCCCTGCCAGCCAATACCCAGCCCGACCCCAGCAGCGATCTGGGTCTTCTGGGTGACTTCCCCCAGTTTCTATAGTGGGCATGATGTGCTGTGGTATGGAATACCCCTTTGGCCAGTTTGGGTCACGTGTCCTGGCTCTGTTCCCTCCCAGATTCTTATCCCCCTCCTCACTGGCAGAGCGTGAGTCTGAGAAGTCCTTGGTCAGGGTAAGCATCACTTAACACACTGATATTTTAGTTGTTGCTATCAGTGGTGTTCTCAGACTAAAGCCAAAACACAGCACTGCACCAGCTGCTAAGAAGGAGAAAAATGACTGTTACAGCTGAACCCAGGACAAGGGTTTTTGAGGAAGCATGCTCAAGTGGGACCCCAGACGCCTGTGGTGTATCTCCTGTTCTGCCACTAAAGTTTCATGACCCCTCTCTGAATAGCACTGTATAGGGTTAAATAGTCATTTTGAATATAACCACAAGCTTCTGTGCTATTGGAAGAGATCCTTGCTTTCCCTTATGTCAAACATGTCAGTGGTGGCAGGAGCCAGAGGAGGAAGCATGCAGCAGAGCTGGGCCACATATGCTACACCAGAAGCTGGAGTGCTATAGGAGGGGAGATTAGATGGAGTCATAAAAGGGGAGGCTGCCCTGGTAAGGGGCTGGGCTGGGGGAGAGTCCTGTACCGTGGTCTGGAGAGAAGGAAGAGAAGGAGGAAGATGCTGGGAGGCGGCATGGTAGAAGTGGGAATCACAGAGCTCTTATTCAGTCATAAGTCAACTGTGACCATCTTCACCACAGCTCTAAAGTTCACTGTGAGTCTAGGACAATACCTCTACCTCCAGCCTTGTGAAGCTCTGTTCACCTGTATTGCTCCTCTGACAACTCTGTGCCCCAAGACCCCATTTGCTGAACCAAGGCTCTTCAAACTTGGCTAGTCCTTCACTGATTCATTCTTGGAATCTTCTTTGCTGCCATAACAGAGCTGGGTGCTGCCTTTCTTAATTTTGGCCTAGTTTTCTTCTGGAATCTTGAATTCTTCTAATATGCTAGGGGTTTCTTGGTTTCTATTGCATCACTGCTAGGAGTATACCAGGAAGCTAGGTTAGAATTAGCTGGCACATCTCCAGCTGTTGCTGGCTTTGTCTTGCTGGCAAGAATCTGGAAGTTTGAGCATACATCAGTCAGCTGCAGGGGCATTCTTATTGCACAGAATAAATAGATTCATAAGAGATGCTTTTATTTGCAGATGTTAGGACTAGCTCAGTGCTGGTCCTACAGTGAAGGTACAGCTCCAGAATGTCTTAAGCCAAGGTAATTTAGTTCTGCCACAGTTCCATTTTGACACATGTTTTGTCATGGGTATTTGTCTGATCCTTCAAGGGAGCACTTTTGATGCTAAACCGCCAGAGAACTGATGACACAAAAGAATAGTTTTCTACTAGCTCAGCTCCTAGAGCGTAGGTGAGATCGTGGTAGCACCAACTCCAAGTGATGTGGTACTGCACTAGAGGTGCAATTAATGCTAGTGATTGCAAGAGAAATAATTGTAGTCCTTCCTTCCAACTGAAGAGCAAAAGGAAAAA
>NW_009944417.1:765-7121 GCF_000696875.1 Nestor notabilis | reverse complement strand
GCACAGCCTCCCGCTGCGGGGAGGGGAGCCAAGCGAGGGCACCGGGCGCACACCGGGCTGCCGCGGGTCCTGCCGGGGCTTTCCTGCGCCGTGCCCGCTTCATACAGAGTCGGAGCCGTTTGGGCTGGAAGGGACTTTCAGGGCCATCCAGTTCCAATCCCCCGCCACGGGCAGGGACACCTTCCACTAGACCGGGTCGCTCCAAGCCCCGTCCAACCTGGCCTTGAACACTGCCAGGGATGGGGCAGCCACAGCTTCTCTGAGCAACCTGTGCCAGTGCCTCACTACCCTCACAGGGAAGACCTTCTGCCTAATGTCCAGTCTAAACCTGCCCTCTTTCAGTGTAAATACACTGCTGTCTAAATTTGGTACCAGTCCACTCCCAGCAAGGTCCCAATTGGGACCACAGACAGGCCACTTACTTGTCTTCCACTGTATCTACCTCACTTAAATGTCTCTTTATCTTGTCCGTTCACAAGGTTTAAGGGTTCAGCTTGCTCCACGCTGGAATTTTCCTCAATGAGGGTAGCCTCTGGAGGTGATTTTATTTAACGTTTAACAGGAAGAACCCAGGCCCTAATCCTGTGCTACTTTCTTTTAATGCTCTTCCTTGTGGCAGCATACAGGACACTCACAGCTCTCAGCTTCTGAGTGGGATCTGAGATCTATGTACTGCCAGGAAAGGTGCATCAAGGCAGGAGCCGTGGGTCCAGCATGTGCGCTGCTGCCAGGATGCAGCGCTCCCATCAGGGTGAGCATGGAGGGAGGAAGGGATGGAGGGTGCCTTAATTTCTTCAAGCAGCACTGTTGCTAGGGGAAGCATACCCGAGTTTTGCAGCGAGATCAGTAAAAAAGGGTGTATTTTAAAAGTCTGAAGGAGTCTAGCTGAACACTATCCATCACCTCCCAGGTCAGCAGGCCTGCCTGGCATTTAATAGAGCTGGGAGTGCTCAGCCACCCACAAGGGACCCTGAGTAGGACTGCTGGGACTGATGTGGTTAGAGGCCAAGTATCTACACTCCTATCGCATGCTGTGTAAACTCCACATTTGGGGAGGGAGCTCATTAATGCCGTTTGGCAGCATGTTGCAGTGTCTGACAGCCCTGGGGGGCTGAGATGGGGTCCTGGGCCATGGGAAGGGTGAGATGAGCCCCGGCGGGTGGCAAGGGCAGTGGGTGCCCTCGGGGCCTTGTCACACGGCGCTGGTGCATGGTGTGCCAGCACAGATGCAGCAAAAGGGACCTCTGAGGTATAATATTTCACCCAAGCATGTTTGCATTAAAGCTGTTATCTAAATCATTAAGTTTTGCACTTTACTGCCTCAGATTTCCTAATTTAGAATCATAGACTCAACTAGGTTGGAAAAGACCTTTAAGATCTTAAGTCCAACCATTAAATTGGATTAATTAACCATTAATCTGCTAATTAACCAAGAATGTTAAAAAGGTGAAACTCTTGGGGTCTTGAAGGTAAGTTTGACCTATGTGCAATGGTGCCAGAAGTTACATTCATCCGTTCATCTCCCCTGTCCTCTACATGCACCATATATAAAACTAGTGGATTGAATAACTCAGTCCACTGGGTGTGTTGCCCATTTCCACACTTTCTACTGCAAAATTAACAGGCTGACTTGATTACCCCTAACGAGGACTCTACTGTGACAGAACTGAGACTGGGGCGTTATTACCTTTCCCATTCAGAGACATACGCACATGGTCTCATACCCAGGTGAGTGCATATGCATCCCTCCTGCAAGCCCAGTTTTCAGGGCTGATTGTGGGCAGGAAAAGGAAGGCTGCCTGGACACAACACAGGAAGACAGACAGCAGCTGGCAGCAGCTATGGAAAGCTGCAGCCCTCATGGTCTCCCCATTCCACCATGAACCCAGACTGGGGTTCAGACCCACCCACACAAGTCAGCAGAATTTCTGTCAGCAAGAAGCTCTCCTACAGGGCGCATCCTCAGTGAGGTGAAGTAAGTCCTGGTCTAGCCTGCTGGGAGGGTTGTGCTTGGTGCTAATGGTTATCAAGACCTGTGAGCACATAAGGACTGTTTTTTGCATAGTCTGACAAAACGTATTTGTTCTGAAATCTAAGTATGCCTTGCCCATCTGAAGGCAGCACATCATGCAGAAAGCAGCCTGCTTGCTTCCTAGGGGTTCCCTTCACAGTGGGCAAACATCCTCCATCGCTGTCCACCACTTCAAACATCTCCCTCAGCTTCATCAGTCTGAACTAAGAGGCTGTCCACAGAACCACAAGTAAGTATCCTGCAATGCAGCCAACACCACCATCACCAGTAAGCAAGGAAATGGCTTCATTCAGCAAAACTTAACATAGGAACTTTCTACATACTTGAGGAGAGGAGAGAAGTATCACCACCCATGGGTTCAGTGACATCTTGTTGGCCCTCTTCACCCAGGGTATCACTGCTGGAGGGAGCTCTCTCTCTGACCTGAGCCCTGCCCTTTTATGCTCATGTTCTTAGGGGTGTTATCCATAATTTGCATATGAAGGTGTTAATATGACAATGATGGGTGTAGATTAGTGAACACATGCAGTTCTAAAGCTGATGTTCCGCAAGGGTCCTCCTGGTGGTCATGGTCGTGGTCGTGGTCGTTGTCCCTCATATGGCGGTGTCCGCTATTTGACTCCAACAACTTGAGTCATCCTTTGAGTTAAGCATTTTTCACACTCCTGTGGAGGCTCATCAGCTTGGAACAAAGGGATCAGAATAATCCTATCTATGCAGTGTGGAGAGCCAACGTCCTTGTTATTTGCTTCTTGAAGCTCAAGGCCTCCCATGGTCAAATGCAAATGATGCCTGAGACAAGCTCAGTTTCTTGTCTCCGACTCCTACTATGGAATGTAAGTGGTGTTTGAGACAAGCTCCATGTCCAGGCTCTCACAGAAGATCAGGGGAGACCTTATTGCTCTCTACAACTACCTGAAAGGAGGTTGTAACCAGGTGGGTTTGGTCTCTTATCCCAACAAACAAGTGATAGAACAAGATGAAATGCCTTCGTGTTGCATCAGGGAGGTTTAGATTGGATATTTGGGAAAAGTATTTTCACCAAAAGGACTGTCAAGCACTGGAACAGGCTTCTGGAGTCACCATCCCTAGAGGTATTTAAAAGACATGTAGATGCATGGCTTAGTGACATGGTTTAGTGGTGGACTTGGCAGTGATAGGTTAAATGTTGGACTCAGTGATCTTAAAGGTCTTTTCCAACCTAACCAATTCTGAGATTCTGTGCTACAGTGTGGCAGGAAGTAATTAGTAGGGGCCGGGCAGGAGGCTTAACACAGCTATGATAAATACCACTGCTCCACTGCACGCTGAGCACAGTGGACAGCTCTGCTTGCCCTGCACCTGGCACCATGGGGGCTGTCTAATGCTGCTGGAATGGGAGCACTTGGCATCACGGGGTCTTGCCAGCCCCACTCCCAAACTGTCCTTTTCCCAACAGGACAGGCCTTGCATTACGTGACCCCATTTCACAGCACTGCAGCAGATCACACTAGTACCAGAGCTATGGAGGAGGAAACGTTCCCTGCCCCACACACCTAGAGACAGAGAGAAGCAAAGAGCCCCTGGGATGCACATCACCCTGCTCAGCCACCCTCCTGGTGTCCTACAAAGGGACATCCTGCCATACTGGAGATCCTCCCTGTGCTGTGGCACCCAGGAGGCTCCCAGTGCTTTGGGGGGTCTTTCCAGCCCAGCAGCATTCCTTGAGCAAAGAGGCAAAGGCTCCTCTCAACTGCAGCATGCTGGGGATGCCCATTGCCAGCCCAGGAGTCCTGCGTCTGGTGTGGGGCTGTGGGACCATGTGCATTTCCCCATTTTTCTGGAGGATGTGAGTGCTGCTGTGGCTCCATCTCCCTTGAGGCCCAGCTGGAAGGTGGTTTCCTGGGCAAGGGCATGGTGGGGGGCAGACAGGGCAGAGCTTTTTCCCCTTCACATTGCTTTGCATCCTTTCTTTTCCAGAAGCAGTGCTGAGGATTGCTTTATTTACCATGTCCTCTCTGTGCGCTTCTGTCAAAACAGGCAAGTGAAGATTTCATGAAGCAGATGTGTAGTGCTGCTGTGTGCGCTGATGTCTCCTGCTCAGCCTTGGACCTGGCTACTGCTCTGAGGGACATCCAGATATGGGATGAAAAAATCGCAGCCAAGAACCTGCAGGTAAAATTATACTTCGTTGTATTTGTGAGATGAAATTATCTGTCAGCTCTCACTGATCTCTTCCTCCTCTGCCCCCCTGATAAAACCTGTCACAAACATATTGGATATACTTAGTAATGCATCGCTACATATAAACATACACAGGATAGTTTGATAGATTCTTTTTTTCTTACAAAATAAATGCTTCTTTCAATCCCCATGTCATAAATAGCATTTAAAATGATGGAAGGATGATGCATGTTCAGTTTTTTGTTCATGGGTCCTCCACCACAGTTCCAAATACCATATTTCCTTTAGCCCCTTCCCTTAGTTGCATCCAAAAAAATTGTCTCTGCTAATACTCTCAAGTTTTTTACATGTTTACATATTCATCTAATAACTGAAAACAGTATGTATCTTCTCACAGACCTGACAATCATTCCTGTTTGCCCTCTTCTGTTTAATATCCCCTCAGGAAATGAATGAGTGGTACAAAACCAGATTTCCTGACTTTAATCAAGCTTTCACAAAACATGCCAAGAATGTGAGACGTTTCAGGGAAGGAATGGGGAAAAGAAGTCTAAGTGGAATTGAAAACCCCTTCCAGCTTATGTTATGTCACTTCTAATGGAAGCCTTTGTTATGATTTCACTAAGTTAGGTAATGTGACAGTTGTCTGATATTTTTCCCAATAATGGTGGTCTTTTAGGCTATATTTTGCAATGAAGGAGGTAGATTGGAGGAGTGGTGACTCTGGATGTGACCCCATGTCAAACCAGTAGGGAGTATCCACAAATAATATTTACACATATGAAATAAAAATTCAGCTGCTCAGTCATGCACGTATCTGAACATAAGGATCCTGTTGTTCTTGAGTGACAATTTCAGGGGCAAAGGATTTATATTACAGAATTTTTTATTTGAAGCATGCTCCCCCCAAATGCACACACAAAAGACTCTTGCAAAGGCAACCATTTAATATTCTATGCAGAAGACATTCAGGGTAATTTCATTAGATGAGGGAAGGCCTTTAGAATAATGAGGGTCCAGTTTACAACATGACGATAAATAAGAAGAGACAGAGGTGTTATTAAAAGCATCATCTCTGTTGCAAGAACTCCTTGGTGAGGATAGCTGCTTCAGAAAGATGTTCTCAGCCACCTCCTACCAACCTGCACTTAAAACAATTCTGAAAATCGCCAGCATTCCCACACAGTAGCAGGCTATTTCAAAGGGTTTTCCTTTCTGGGTCACAGACACTCTGGCATTTAACCCCACCTCCTCTCAGTAAAACAGCAGGAACATATGCAGAACATAGCATCAAATCAGTGTTGTTGTGTTGGTTTGATTTTTTTTATTATTTTTTTCTCCTCTGGTCAGTTGTCAGTGCATCCCCGTGGCTCGGGTTCCATGCAGGGGGTGGCCCAGGCTGGGGCCGGATCCTGAGGAGCATGCCTGGGCCAGGCTGAGATGGGTGAGGGAAAAGTGTCCTTCAAGCCCTGGGGACCGTATAGATCAACCTGCAGCCCAGATACCAGGTGGCCCTTCCCTCGCACGGGGCATGTGTCCCCTCAGGGAGGGCTTTCCTTCCTGGAAAGACCATGTTCACAGGGTGAAATGCAGTCCCTCTGAAAAGTTATTTTGCGGATCTCTCCCTTTTCGCTCTCCAAAGCCCAGCACTGAGCAGAATCCCGGCTTCTCCTTCCCCTGTGTTGGTGCTGCAAAGGGCGGGTGGCTGCTCTGGGCCCAAGAGGAGGGCACCGAGGTGTCTAAGGTAGCCTTCATCTCGCAGGGAGAGTTTGCCTTTCTCTTACCTCCCTCAAATCTTCAGTTAAACAAACAGCCGTTGTGGGCGGTGAAAGGCGTCCTGGGAAGTCAGGAGGCTGGCCAAGGCTATTGCCCAGCCCAGGGCAGGAGTCGCCTCTGCCTGCCCCGCACCCCTGGGTGCCTCGGGGGACCCTTCCGCACCCTAAACACCTTCCGGAAAAAGCGAGTCTGCCCCGCGGATGTAGGGCTTCTCACTGAGCTCTTGGCGCTTCCGAAGCGACGGAAAAGATGCTGCATTAAAATGGAACCCGCTTGCGGCCCCCCCGCCGTACCACGGGGATGCCCCGGTGCCACCCCAGGCTTGCACGGGGGCTTTTCCCACCTCCCCGGGACTTCTCTTTCCTTTCTTGCTATCCCTCAAGCT
>NW_009944417.1:0-281 GCF_000696875.1 Nestor notabilis | reverse complement strand
CTGCCGCGTTATGTATTTCCTTGTCTGTATTCCCCCGGCCAGGTTTCACGCACACGCACATGTGTACGCACATCTTTTCCACGCAGCTTTGCCGGCTCCCAAAGGGAGCTTGAGAAACTGCCGTGTTCGCTCCGAGGGTTTCAATCTCCTCCGACACAACAGGCCCCTGGGCCGGCCCGGGTGGGGCAGTGGGACCGAGGTGCCCCGACAGCAACACCCAGCCACTCCGTGCAAGCCTGCGGGCCGGCTTCTCCTCCCGCCAACAGGCTCCGCGGGGAGAG
>NW_009944416.1:0-531 GCF_000696875.1 Nestor notabilis | reverse complement strand
GCCGGCTGGGCTTAAACCACGACACTACTGATAAAGTATTCTTAGTAAATGTATTCGAAATGAAAGGATGATTGTAATAATAAAACATTTCTGTAAGTGTGAAAAAGATTACTTGACACATCATTACCGGAAGTGTAGGAAAAACATTTTTTTCTCCTTAATACAATTTAGATAGAGAAATGAAAAAACTTGAAGCTAGAAAAGCAAAACATAAATCTGCTTGCAATAAATTTTTCCATTATTATTTTTATTATTGATAGTTAATATGGCTTGATAATAAAGATTTCTATTTTTCTGCCCCCATTGAAGTAATTTTAGCAGAAGTAGTACCCAGTGAAAAATAAAGGAGATTGGGGGAAATTTTGGTGACAAAGAGCTGATGTGACAATGATGTAATAAGATGTTTTCATGGGTACTATGATTATTTCTCCCCTTTGCAGCCTGAGCATGGAGGCTTTGTCTCATTGTTTGGAAATGAGTACAAAACTAAACATGATGGATCAAAATTTGGATAGGATATTTCTTTATATA
>NW_009944415.1:385-5573 GCF_000696875.1 Nestor notabilis | reverse complement strand
GGTATGGAGCAGGGATCTCAGCAGGGAGCCAGAGCAGGGGAAAAGAGAAAACTGGCAGTAAACCACCATTTTCTGTGTGTTTGGGGGTGCGTGTTGGCATGTGTGCGCCCCTGTGTGCCCTGTCCCAGCCAGTCCTGGCAGCATTGCTAAACCCTCGGTAAAGAGAGCACTGAAGGGCTAGGTACTACTGCGGTGTAAAGGTTGAATCATCATGAAATTCTGCTTTTCCCTGGACTACTGACTTTACTGTGTCTAATAAGAGGTAGTTCCTGTTATGATAATTTATGTCTTGGGTGGCATGGTCTAGTGTGAGGCATCCTTGCCCATGTCAGGGGGGTTGGAACTACATGATTTTAAGGTCCTTTCCAACCCTCACTATTCTGTGATTCTATGATTCTGTGATACTCTCAGCACAGTGGCTTGGGGTGTTGATGGATTTATGCTCACTGCTGAAGTGCAAAGGACGTTTTATCAGCAAATCCAGTCAATCCATGAGCATACGTGGAAATGGATGGCAATAACCCCCCTTCCCAGGCCAAGGGCAAGTCACAGCAGCCCATCACTAGGTTTGCTTGGGGTTTACCTCTATGAAACCACTTGTTTTTCTTAGCTAGAAGATGAAAATGCTTCGAGAGCACTTTAAACATGAGGCTATGGGGATCCCAGGCACGGGTTTTGAATGGTGTGCTTGGAAAACAGACTCCTCAGGGGGCTGCCAAGGCTCCTGCTGGCACTGGGGGTATTCTGGGGATATTTCTGCACTTCTCCACATCCCCAGCTGTTGGAAACGTGTTTATCCTAAAACACAGATGAGGATGTTTTCCCAGGAGAAAAAGAACCTGCAAAGAACCAGCGGGAGCCCCGTGGTAACCCGTTTCCCTCATGTTTTGATATTAGGAGGAGGTTTTTTTAGGTCTGGCCCTAGCCTGTGGTCACGGGTGAGCAGCAGTGCTGGGGGATGCTCTACTCCATGCTGGGAGCACAGACCCACCCCAGGAGACTCTGCTGACCTCCCTGGTCACCATCAGCAGCAGGACATCACTTGGGAGCATCACTTCAGTTGTCCCCCTCCCTCCCGAATGCAGCTCCATACGGCGGGATGGGGGGAAAGTGTTTCGGAGGAGACAGGCGCGCTCAGAATTGATCCCACCCCTCCCACCCACCGATGTCCTTTTATTTCCCTCTTTTTTCCCCCTTTTTCTTTGAGGAAACTAACCCAGCAGCGACTCGCAGCGGAATCGCGGTGCCTGCTGGTGGCACAACTGCTTTTTTAAGCCTTATCTTGAAGGTGCAGGCAGGCGGGAGGGAGCAACCGGCTCCACACGGAGCATCTTTCTTCCCTGAGTTATCCACTGTAATCCAGACGCTTTTATTTCCTTGTACAACACGGTATCAGCAGCTGGCAGCTGGGCCCGGAGCTGGATAGCGATGGTAATCACCCGCCCTAAAATCAACATTCCAGTTAGGAAGGGAGCAGGAGCTGTAGTGTCTCTATTAAATGGAATGGGGCTCAGATGAAGCGCTTTTCAATGCAATCCAATTAGCTCCTAAATTGAATTGTAATGCTTTGGCTAATATACACTCCCCAGCACAGCCCCCCCCATGCATGGGAAGGGAGTTCAGCCTTGGTTTAATCAGATAAAACCCCATTTATTTGCTGCTTTCACCAGCTCGTGCATCCTATCAAGGCATGCGGGGCTACAACGCTCCCTATTTCCCTTTGGGGACCTGCAAATCCCCCCCGGATTTGGGGTTCGCGAGGGAGACACCTGGATTTTGGAAGTAGAGGGGAAAAAAAAACATTTTCCCCACTGATACCTCCACCTAGTTGACATCCTGAGGATGGCTTTGAGGACCAGTGTGCTCCCATGGAGGGGATGAGGGCACTGGGGACCTGGCATCCCCACAGCCCCAGCTTGATTATTCCCAAGGGAACGGGTGAGGAATGAAGGCTTCCCTATCTCCTTATGGTTCCAAGAGCTTTTGTTACACAAAAGAGGAGAAAATGCGATATTTCCCCTCTCTGATCTCCCTAAGCTGCTGCAGCAATATATGTTCTCAGATATGTAAATCTGAGCTTATCCCATCTTCATAACAATTACAGAATTGGGCTTAATACTCATCCAGGGACGTGTTTTTTGTTGAGCTGGAAGGAGATTGTATTGCAGGAGAAGCTGATGCCCTGCCAGGGGCTCAGATGCTCACAAGTGCAATGAGTTGAGCCCGTCCTCAGCCTGTCTCCAGGCTACATTTCTGTCCCCTCCTCAGCCAGGAATGGGGTCAGGCAATGCCATGGGCATCCAGAATCCTCTTGCACACCCTTCTTTTGGCCACTTTCTCACCTCCTCCTGCAGAGGTTTATTGCTTTGCTCCATGTTGAGATGAATCGATTGCAGCAGTCAAAGTTAATGGGATACATCAAAGTGTCTCAGAGCAATTTGTTAAGTAAAGAGTGAAAAAAGAACTTGGCCTAAGCAAATATGGGAAGGAGGGAGGCAGCTCGGGGTGGCGGGGGGGATGAAAGGCTCTAAAGGCATAGGAAGCTTCAGAGGCTTGGAAATGATGGGGAGGAAAAAAGCAATATTAAGAAAGAAATAGCAAGTGCCAGGAATTTCAAAGCTTCCATCATCTCAGATGTGAATTGCCAGGCTTTCATCCCAGACCTCTGCAGGAAGGAGAGATGCAGTGGTTGGATTTGAGATAGGAGGTGTAGGGGACCCTGACCCCAGATGCTGCTGTGGGAGTGGGAGCACAGACAGGAATCTGGGCTGGGGGTTGGTCTCAGCAGCATTAGGCTGGGATTGAAGGCTGGGAATGGATTTCCAGCCCCTGCAGGTGTTGTTTGAGCCTGGAAAAGCCGTGGTTGAAGACAGCACCTTCCAGTGTGGGCAGGGGAAGCAGCGAGCCAAGGCTGGTCCTGTGCATTATTGATGTGGCAGATAATTGCATGCTTCCCACCGGCTCCTTGATGAAAAATTGATGGCATGGGATAGGGGCTCCATTGACTTACGTCGACTCTTTGCTCCTGAACAAACACTGGAGGAGAGGTGGATGCAGGATGCTGCAGTGGGTGGATGCAGGATGCTGCAGCGGGTGGATGCAGGATGCTGCAGCAGGTGGATGCGGGATGCTGCAGTGGGTGTGAGGCACAGGAGCCTCTGTGGGTACCCTGAAAGGGCTGGGGCACAACATCCCTTGTCTTAAAGCACCATCAATCCAGTCTCAGGATGAAAGTGGAGTTTAATCAGCAAATTATTCAGGCAATTATTCTGTGCTCAGAAGAATAATTCCCAAGCGAGAGCTGAAGCCCAAAGGAAGAGCTGAGGCCCAAAGCCATCCAGCACCTCCAAGATGTGGGTCCTCAGAAGTTAATTGAGCATTTGAAACATCAGAGGAGCATGTTGGGAGCATGTTGGGAGGGGAGAGCATTTCCATGCCCACATCCAAGGCATGGAAATGAGGTGCTATCACCAGCAGAGCCACCCGGCCCCGCTGGGACCCGGCCACCGAGTCACCTCCTTGGGTCTGTGCTGCTGGGAGGAGGAGATAAAGCAATGGTGGGATGAAGGTGGGATGAAAGTGGGATGGGGATGGGGACATTGGGCTGGTGTCTCTAAGGGATTCCTTTAGGCAGGCAGCTCTGCTGGCCCCCATGGAAGCAGCAACGGGACTCTAAAGGGATTCTAAAGGGGAATTGATGCCTGGGGCAAGGAGCAGCAGGGCTGGCTGCCTGCACCCAGAATGCACCCATCTGGGTGGTTTTAGGTGCTGAGCTGCTGTAGGGAGAAGTTGCTACGAGGAGGGTTGTGTTGTAGCAACAGCTACCTGCATGCCAGGCTGATGGAATCCCTTTGCCAGCAGAATGGGGCTGGGAATAAAGCGTTTCCTCATGCTCCAACCCCCCGGCACCTCCCTAAGTCCATCACAGTGATGGGATTTGTTCCCTGGGGGTGGTTTGTTTGTTTGGGGCAGGCAGAACCTGGCAACCCACTGGCAGGCAGAGCTGGACACAAGAACAGGGTGCTGGGGACTGGGGCACCCCAGGAGCAGGGATGATGATGTTCTACAGACCTTTCTCCTCCACTGTGAGTGCTGGGGGCAGTGGTGGGGATGGGGGTATGGCTCAAGGGTCCAGCCATGAGAGGATGCACACCTTTTGAAGTGTCCCCGTCCTCAGAAGAAGGTCTTCCAGCCTTGTGGCCCCACCATGTTGCATCCCCGAAGGGAGACACTTAAAGCATCGCAGCCAGTTGCTGAAGATTTTGGGGCAGAGCTAGATCCTGACCCCAAAACAAAGGTTTTTAGTTCCAGGAGAGCTGTTCCCGCTGTGGGGAAGGGGCTGCAGGACCTTGCTGTCCCTCTTGGAGGGCTTTCCCCACACTGCTCCTCATCCTCACCCTCTGGTGTCTCCTGCCAGCTCCATCAGGATGATGTGTCCCTCCCGGCAGGTGATGCCATGACCAGCATCCTGCCTGGAAAGCAGCCGATCCCACACGGGATAAGAGCACCATCGGAGGAGCAGAGGTACAGGGACCTCTCTGGTTTTGCAGCCCCCTCTTGGCTCCTTCTTATCCTTCCTGGGGTGGTTTCCTCCTTCCTCCATTCTCCCCATGTTTTCCCTCCTGTCCCATCGCTGCTCATCTTAGTCCTCATCCCCTCCATGCTCCTGGTCTTCCTTCACCCCCATTCCCACCAGCACTTGCCTTGCACCTCGCACCCCAAACAGGTTCCTGTCTCCTGCAGAGGGTTCCTTGGCCAAGGCTTTGCCAGTGTTTCACTCCTGGCCAAGGCTGTCCCTGCTCTCTGCTCCACAGGTCCCAGGAGATCACTGGGGACCACCCGGAGCTGGTGAGTACCTGGGAGCGGGGAGGACCGGGGGGCAAGGGGGGGGACAGCAGCATCCCCAAGGCGGGTCCTGGATCCCATGGGGGCCGAAGCCAGGCTGGTGTCAGCTTTGTGCTGCACATGAGTGAAGCTCTGGGTGGGCAGTGCTTGCATCTGGCTGGAGTGGGCTTTATCTCGGCTATGAACCAAGGCCTGGATCAAACAGCTCTCAGGCAGATTGGGAGAAGGAGCTGAGCCTCTGCCCCCTCCTTCCCTCCAGTTCTGCCTTCCCAAGGCTGAGTGATGCTGCTGCACCCCTGCGGGCCGCTGGCCAAGGCCATCCCCAAGGCTGGAGCGGGCGGCA
>NW_009944415.1:0-288 GCF_000696875.1 Nestor notabilis | reverse complement strand
TTAGGGAACGATTTCCCCAGCCCAGCATCACCCGGCACGATGTTCTCAAGCCACACGGGTGCTAAAATCCTCCCAGGCTCATCGGTGTAAAGCACACATCCTCCCATTGCTCTTCACCACTTTTAAAGACCTACAAAGCCCCATAAGGCTCAGAGCTTGAGAGTGACCCCCAGCTCCAGCACTGCTGGAGCAACCCCCACCCCATATCCTTTGGGAGAGTTGCTTTTCCCCCAAGGACATGGTAGGAAGAGATGGAGAAATGGCAGGGGGGATCTGTTGGTTGATGTG
>NW_009944414.1:0-864 GCF_000696875.1 Nestor notabilis | reverse complement strand
AAAATGTTTCCGATGAAAACCAGCTCTTAATCATGAGAGACTCAACCAGAAGTTGTATCTTTCTGGAAAGAAAACTCTTTCAGAAATCCCTCCTGTCTGAATCTCATCTCCTGGACATGCAGCAAACCCCAGTGTCCAACATTGTCTGTGTTCTCAGCTGGCCTCAGTACGGGCTGCAGGGAGGTTAAAGAGGTATTTGTGCTGCTCCACACGGCAGGACAGGATGTCTGCTGGAAGGATGTAAAGCCCCCCCTGTTCTGCTGCCCGGTATCCCACAGGAATATCACTTGAGGAGCGGAACTAAATGCTAATCTGTCTCTTACTGAGTCTTTGCCTTTCTTTTATCCTCAAATCCAGCAGGCTGCATTCATACAGGGGGCCAAGCCCTGAAGTCCTACTTCAGCAGCTCTAGAAAAGCTCTGCAGGACTTCCTGTGCTCTGTCCTTCACCTTTAAATCCCCACTCTCCTCTTTTATCTCCCTAATCCTCTGTGGGCCAGGGTTTTGGGCTGAGATGTCCCCATTGTGCTGCATGCAGGCAGCTCAGAGCACTGTCTGCCTGCACACAGGATGGTGCTGTGTCCAAAAGGGCATTTTCATTACGTGCTGGGCTGCGAGGCAGCAGCAGGACACCCTGTGGGAAGTCAGCAGGATGGATGATGACCCAGAGTGTGATGCCTTTCATGCAATGAGGGGTGCAGCGGGGAGGCAGCTCCCCTGCTTACATGGGGACACTGGAGACTGCTTAGAATCAGTGTTCGTCAAGTTGCTAGGTAAAAGCGATGTTCCTGTGACTCATGTGCAGTTAATACATGATTGTTATTTAACCATGTATGAGAACTGAATACTCCAGTCATGGAGCTGG
>NW_009944413.1:0-1629 GCF_000696875.1 Nestor notabilis | reverse complement strand
GGCAGGGTCGGCTCTGCGATGCGGCCACTGTGAGCACCTTCCCGTTACACACGAGTAGTCCTGGATCCACGCCCGTCTCTGCCCAGGCTGCTCCTCATCTGTCTTTCCCTCCGCCTGTCAGTAGCTGCTTGGTGCTACTTGCCCCAGAGCAGAACTCAGCCCAGTCACAAGCCTGTGAATGCCACATACAGGAACTGTGGAAACGAAACCTGAGACTCCTGCCATGACACAGTGGCATCTGAAACACAGAGAGATGTGTCCTCGCTATGGTATGGTAGGGCAGAAATACTTCGAGATCAACCCAATAACATCTTTACGGTGCACCAAGAAGAAACCGCGTGCTTTCCAGGCAGTGGCGGTCAGCCCTGCCCAGGCACAGCACATAGGTGAGAGACAAGTGTCTGCTGGAGGTGGCTGGAAGCTAAATAAAAATGCACTTAAAAACATTGCCAAGAGATTGAGTGCAGTGATAGCCAGAGCAGCAGCACTGCACAGTGCCATATTGCAGTGTTTTCGTCTTACAAAGTCAGCCAGCTAAAGCATCGCTGGGGAATAAGAGGAGAATGTTAAAGCCTGAAAGCAGAACGATTTTAATAAACACGTGCATTCATTCGCATTAACCACTTAGTTTAAGGTGAAACCCTGCTCTTGAGTGTGCTTAACAGGTCAGTTACTTCTTTGTCCACATGTGTTATTCCTGATATGGAAAGTCGTCGAGCCGGTCCTGGCTCGATAGCTCTATCAGAACTACTATTGCTGCAAGTGCTGAGGAGACACCTTCACTGCTTTCCTTCGCCTTCCTCATGTAAACAGCTAGAAATCTGTACCAAGTCCTCCACCCTTTCCTCCCTGTAGTTACCAACTGGTAAGTCTTTCCAGCCATAGGAAAGCATACATGCTACTCGGACTTAAGCCCCAGAGGAAATGAGCTCTGCAGGTCTCTGCCAGTGCTGCCGCCCGGTGCCGAGTCTGCTGGCACTGGGTGCTGGCGGCCACCAGGTCCCATCCTGGTTGTGCTCTGCACACCACAGGGCATGCTGACCCTGCAGGGGTGGTCTGGGCATCAGGGAGGGACGGAGAAGCTGGCAGGGACATTTCTCACACCTGCCCTACGTGTTTCCCACACCTGCCTTACGCGGTCCAGCAGGGCTCAGCAGCAGCCCATGGCCACCAAGGCCTGAACACTAGAGTCCCCAGGGGCTTCCCAGCTGTCCCTGCAGGTGCTGGGGGCCAGGGCTTTGGGCACCAAGCCCTGTCCGCAGTCCCCTCAAATCCCTGTACCCCTCTGCAGGCCGCTCAGGAAGCCCTCCTTGTTGCTGCGAAAGCTACTGAAGTGGAAACAGCTCAAGCACCACATGTAGGCACAGGAGACATGGAGAACTGCTGAGTGCTTGGTGGAGACAAGCCCCAGGCTGGACACGTGGTGGCCTGTGAGCAGCAGTGCCTCGCCTGCCCTGCTCCAGTCTGGAGCCTACAGCCTGGAGCTGTAATCTCCTTCCCTGCCCTCAGGCACAGAGACCCCAACGGCTCTTGTGCAGGCCCCTCTCGCCTCCCCACCCTCAGGATGTTGAAGGAGACCCATCTGGGCCCTGGCAGTGAGACAGAGGGCTTTCAGGACCTCCAGACCCT
>NW_009944412.1:3495-3734 GCF_000696875.1 Nestor notabilis | reverse complement strand
TCCAAACAGCGAAGCATCTTCCAGCCCCTCTGCACCCCAAAATCCCTCCTAAGCCAGACAAGGTACCACCAGCAGCATCTTCCAGCCCCTTTGCACCCCCATATGGCCCCGTGTAGGGGGTGGGGGGCGGGCCACCTTCCTGATGGTGAATGGAGAATGCCACCCTGTCTCACACAACTTGGCAACAAGCACTGAAAGAGTATTTCGCCCCCCCGCTTCATTTGGCCCAGAGGTCAGCA
>NW_009944412.1:2685-2967 GCF_000696875.1 Nestor notabilis | reverse complement strand
ACCCACAGCAAAACCCACATCCCACCCCCCCTGCTGCCTCCCCGCTGCCCAAACCCTTCCTCCTGCTCTTCATCTTCCTTCCCAAGCTTCATCCGGGCGGCCCGGGCAGGGTGTGATCCGCACGATCACAGGTTGGGGATTAGATGGATTCACCTGTGAGATCAGCTCCCCACAGCACCCGTGGGTCACCCTTCACCAACGAGCTCTGGATGGGGTGACGAAGCTGCACCCACCCTTGACCCTGACCCACGGTGGGTCCCTGGTGTGAAGGGGCCATGGGCA
>NW_009944412.1:1654-2223 GCF_000696875.1 Nestor notabilis | reverse complement strand
AGAGGGATGTCCCCATATCCTCATCCTTGTGGAGATGCCTTCCCCACGTGCAGCCCATCCTCGGGGCATTGCCCCAAGAGCACCAATGGCTCTGCCCAGAGCTTCTCCTACAAGGCAGCACCGCACCCACTGTCACCAGGTCCCCGCTGCACCCCATGTCCTCAGCCCCGCTGGGCACAGGCGAGGTGGCCCCCGGGGCAGCAGTGGATGGGGTGACTCCGTCCCTTGGTCCTGCTCCTTTGGTGCCAGCCCCAGCAGGTTTGGCACCATGTGTGCTGGGGTGAGCAGGGCCCCGAGCATCATTCTGAGCCGAAACGCTGGGTTTCTGGTGAAATCCTGCAGCAGTGTTGCCGTGACGACCCTCCTGCAGTTTCCATCCAGAGATGTTTTCCTTTGTTGTGACAGGGACGCGGGGAGGTGGCCATGGGGCAATTGGGGCGTGCAGTGGCAATGGTGAGGGGCTCCCGCTGCGAGGTGCAGGCACCCAGTGAGGCTCCAGCTCCAATGTGGGGCTGGGGCTGTCCCCATAGGTCCAGCACAGTTCTGGCTTTGCCCCACACACCCACCGG
>NW_009944412.1:1369-1615 GCF_000696875.1 Nestor notabilis | reverse complement strand
CTCAGCCAGGCCTCGCTCCCACCAAGAGCCAGAATAGAGAGGTGATGTGGCCAACCCACAGTGTGGGGACAAGCATGGGGACACTGCAGGGGATGGAGAGGTTGGCCCTCTGTGAGCGGGTCACAAAGCACCCTTGTCACCCCAATAACAGAGCCAGTTTGGGGGGCAGCGAGGCTGGGACCCTCCCCAGTTCCAGCACTGCCCAGCCTGGCAGCCAGGACCGCAGCACTGTGAGCAGGGTGCTGA
>NW_009944412.1:641-1153 GCF_000696875.1 Nestor notabilis | reverse complement strand
TTATTAGTGAGGCCCCTCCCACCGCAGCTGGGGCCAGCGCTCGGGGCACTGCCACGGGGACAGGCAGCGGGCGGGAGGGCGGCTGGGTGGGAGGGTGAACGCCTCCATGACTGAGCAAACTGGCATCTCGTGCCTGGTCCAAAGCAGGGGCTGGAGCAGGGCAGGTTGCCCTGATCCAAGGTCTGCTCTGGAGGGGATGGGCTGAGACCCAGCACCATGGACATGCTTCCATCCTGCCCTCAGCCCCTCGCCCGCTGCTTCTCCCCCCGGCTGTGGCTGGTTTCTGCTTCTGGCTGGTGCCAAACCTGCCCCATGGCACACCCTGGGCATAGCAGTGAGGCATGGAAGGGTCTGGGGGTGCAGCATCCCCCCTGGGGACACAGAGACCCTGTTCCCGCCAGGCCCAACTTCCCTCCAAACCCAACGGCAGGATGCATTGATTTTATTTTCTGTTTCCATGGCAACTGCCTCCTTCCCTTCCCCCTCTCGGCAGGCGGGGCAGCTCCCTCCGC
>NW_009944412.1:0-397 GCF_000696875.1 Nestor notabilis | reverse complement strand
GCAGCAACCCAACCGTGAGCCCAGTGTCCTCACCCCTTCAGGAGGAAACACCGGTTTGTGACTTAAAATCAGGGTTATTAATTATAATCATATCCTGTTATCTATCCCCTTCCAGAGAGATGCACCCGTCGCTTCCCAGCACCGCTCCTTCCCAGCATGGAGATGCCACCACATTAGTATTTAGCATTAATCACCAGCTGTGCCAAATCCTGACCTTCCCGGTGCCCCGGGGCCCCCGATCCCTCTGCTTAGGGAGGGGAACAAAGGCAGAGGAGAACAGGCAGGGCCCTGTGCCGGGCAGAGGGGCCGCGGTGCTGAATGCCGCCCGTGCCGCATTCACCGGTAATCCCCAGTGTTTACACGGAAGTGGGAATCAATCGCTGCAAGTAATTAATGG
>NW_009944411.1:0-256 GCF_000696875.1 Nestor notabilis | reverse complement strand
CAGTCCCACTATGAGAAGCACATCTGGAGCCTGTCCAGCTGTGCCTCAGTTTCCCCACTGCTCTTGAGCATCCCTGGTGTTTGATGAGCACCGGAGAGGTTCCAAACATCCCCCTTTTCTCTTTCCCACCCCATTACAGCTCAGGGGACATCATCCCTCTTGCCTCAGCCCCTTCCCTCCAACCAGAGCCCCTCCAAAGGCAGTTTCCATCAGGGAATGGGGGCTTTGGCAGCCAGAGAGGTGCCACCTTGTCGTG
>NW_009944410.1:7728-18502 GCF_000696875.1 Nestor notabilis | reverse complement strand
CTCCAGGCAGCCTGTTCCAGCGCCTCACCATAAGGAACTGCTTCCTAATATATGATCTAAATCTATCCTTTTTCAGTTGAAAGCCATTCCTCCTTGTTCTATCACTATTTGCACTTAAAAGAAGTCCCTCTCCAGCTTTCTTGCAGGCACATATCTCATTTTGCATCTTTATCTTGTGCAGAATTATATAATTAATAAATAATACATATAATGTATATTTATTTAAGGTCCATTTAACTCCTGAGGAGTGCAGCTCCTCATTTCAGTCTTGTGTTACCTTGAATAACTTTTACATTTCTGCTTTCTTTTTGTACCCTGTAACCTAGGAGAAATATATCTCACTGTTTTTCCATATTGACGTGGAATGCAGTGGTCCTTCAGTTTCGTAGTTTGTTTTACTAATGGGAATCAACTGAAAATTTTTTGCTATTTTAACAGAATTTTCACCCCTTGTTTTGAAAGACAGTATAGGCTGTAATAGGCTTTATTTCAGCCATGTTACAAATGTTATTCTTTAATCAGTCAGGAAGGGTCTGAAGAAAGGTTGGTTAGGTGTGGCCATAAAAACGTGACCAGTCTATTGCAGCATTAGCTCTGGCATAAAATAACAAGGACTCTTCCTGGAGATTTTTTAAATACACAGACTGCTCTGAGAAGTGCCAGGAATTGTGAGATAATAAAAAATATCTTAGCCCCATCTTTAATAAGGATTTTCAGCATCAGTCAGAGAAGCGTGTTGTAACATGAGTAGAAGTGAGAAACATAAATAGGTGCAATAAAATAACCATTGCGTGATTTTTAAAATGCAAAGTGGCACATAAAGAATATAGGTTTATCTAGAAGGGAAAATTTTAAGAGAAAAAAATACATGATATTTCATTACTTCTAGGATTGTGTCTGTTGAATAGTGACGGAAATAAAGGGGTTTTTTTTCTTTTTTCTTTTTTTTTTGACAGTAAGGTGAAATAAAGAATATCATCAGCTTTTGTGGTGAGTAGTGGTATAATTAGTTTGTCAGCCTACTGGCATGTGATAAATATCTATCAGAAAAGATCTACCATATACAAAATAATCTCATTAATTAAAAAAAATAGCTATATAACTTATGGAGGGTTCTGTCAATAGATGTCACAGATATCGCATATGTCACAGATATCACATGGTAGATTTAGCTAAAAGGTAAAGTATTTTAACTTCTTTCTAAAGGTGATGATTAAGATAAAGATCAAATATATTTACACACGGGGACAGAGTCATACATACATGCAAAAAAAATCTCTTGTAGTGGTAGGTTATCTTGAAGAAGGTTTATAATGGTACCATGAGTGAAGATCATAGTGAGTATTGTGGGCAGAGAAACAAATGCTTTGGTGCGTTAGCACAGTTCTCATGGAACAGCAGCAAGTGCATGGTGTGAAACCTGGGATATTGCTGTATGAGGGAGTTAGAGAAGCTGAGCTGCTGCTGAAGTTAAAACAGTTTCTGAGCTTGAATCGGCAGACTAATAGCTTGGGGAATGGCTGTATCTCTTGGTGACTGGTTTATTTTGCAGGTATCTCACAATCGCTTAATTGTTTGAACAAATTCAATATTTGAGGATTTAAAACAAGGTAGTATTTGATTGTTCATGCCCATAGCCTGTATCAGCAGCGTAACTATCAGGAGCACTGAAGTCTATGAACCAAGGCAGGGAAAAGCAGCAGTGAAAATGTGCACTTTGCTATACAAATGGAGACTGTTTCCATCCCTTGCACAGGGTCCTTGGACAGATGTACCTTGCTCCTATACTGTTGCTATAAGTGGTACTGCTCTTTAAAGCAAGTTTTTGTTGTCGTCCCCCCTCCCCGAATCGGTGAAATGGTTGGCCAGTGTTTTTCCAGTAAGTAATTTTATTTCACACTTTAAATGAAAAAGTTAGTGATATTTACTTTATAAAATGGCCAATAAAACAGTATTCAGAATGTTCCAAACATACATAGGACAAGAACAAAGTATATTGAATGTCAGAAATAGTAGGCAGAAGTAGAGCCTATGGTGACTTCATATTTGGCAGGTACCTATCCCATCTATACTTGTTTGTAGGTTTAAAAAACAATTGTAAACCTACAATTTCGTATCTGTTTTGATTCTAGAACAGCAATTTGTTAGATGATGGCTGTAACAACTGCCAGGCTTCTGTCCTGGTGATTGCAAAATGATATGATAATTAAACTATTGATCATTCTTTCTGTCTTGTAATCATGTATTTCAAGATTCATCATTTTAGGATATGGGATTAAAGCTGTCAGCTAGGAACCAGCTAGGAATCATGCTTTAATGAGATGGTTGGAAAAGAGTTGCAGTTTGTAACATGTAAATAGTAAATTAATCTGCCTGCTAACTTGGACAACTTCTTAGGGTTGGTATCAGGCAAAAGGTTTCTCACAACATGAGGTGACCTATGTGATACATCATGCAGAATATATTGAAAGAGTTGAAAAAACTTTGTTATGATACACGATTGGTTAATGTGGTATGGAGGATGAGGACAAGGATCATTTAACGATAATGATTAATGATAATGATTTGATGCTAATGGTTAGTACCAGTGCACATAAATTACTAATGAACTCTAAAGTTTTCCTAAGCCTTTATTTGCAAGGTAGCAAATACAGATGCATGTGATCAGAGTGCCATAAAATTATTACGGTAATCTGTTGGAATATTTGTGGTTGCCTGCAGACAGACTGATTCAGAAAGATTCAAGACTCATGCCATAGTGATTTTCAAAAAGAGAAAAATGTGAAGATGAGTTCTCATTTTGAAACCTTCACAAGAAAAGTATGTGATGGACTTGAGCGTAGGGACAGAACGGGGAGAGCAAAGCTTTTCCCTTCAATCTGACTGCGGGAATCTCTAAGCATTGGGAGTGGTAGAGCAGTGTGGTGCAGAGCATATTGAATTGGCTTATTGAGTACAGTTGTACTTTATCTCAATCTCCTCTTACATATGACAGCAAAGGACTTCTTTCCTCAGTGTACCAGATTGAGACAGTAGGGTATTTACATGTGTTTTTCAAATAGACAGAATCCATAAAAACATATTTCAGAAAGAAAGCAAGAAGATTGTGATTATTTATGGCATTTCTCAGTGATTGTAACAACACTGAACTTTCTCTAAAGGCTTTGCTAAAACCTTAGATAATCTTAGGATCTTAAGATTTCTTAGATAATGTAAAATAGGCTTTTGCTGTTTGTTTACCCTTTTAATCTTGTTTTTCCCACTAAACCTCCTAAGTGCCCTTTTCAGCTTCTTACTGTAAATTATTACAAATAAACTTGTCCTATAATAAGAAAATGAGCAGAAGATAGTTAAAACTATTTATCATAACATACTTGGCAAGTCTGGCATTTGTTAAATTAGATAAATTGGCAAATACTCATACTTCATTCTTTATCTTACAAAGCAGAACTAAACCCAAATGAAGCATAGACCCTTCTTGCTTTAGGAAGATGCTGGAGATTACTTCTGTACTTTCTTATTCATTAAACTCAGAAACTGTTAAAGAAAACTTTTAATAGAAGCAAAGACATAGTGTCCTAAGTTATCTTCTCTATAGTACCTTCATTTAACGAGAATAATTTGCCTTTCAAAGTGATTTTGAATTTTTTTTTTTTTTTAAACTATGTCTGTCAGGAAATTTCAACTGTTTACAGCGCATGCTAAATACACCCAATAAGCATTCAGTTTAGCATTAATGAGATTATTATTGTATGTGAAATACTGGTTTATGATAAAAGACAGAGTTATGAGGATCTGACATTTGTTCAATTCATTATTCATGTTAGATCGCAGTTAAATTTACAAGGTTATTTTAAATTGATCAGTACTGAATTTTTGTAACAATAGTTACTATAAGACATGAGCAGTGATGCATCATCTACAGCTACAATGTCATGTTAACCAAACATTAATTTTAACTCATATCTAGACATTCAGCTGCTAATTGTAGTTACTCATTGTTTACAATATGTTGTAGCATAGAAGGCAGAATATTTTTAGCGATACAATGGATATTTTGTCCAAGAACTAAATTGGAATTTGAACAAAGTTCTATTGAAACCAGTGACATGATGCTTTTGGATCTCTTAATTATGTAGTGAATTGCACACGAAAGCTATGTAGTGGGATGGAAAATATATGCAAAAATTTTGTTTCTCTGAAAAACTTGCAGACAGACATAAAACCTGCTGGTTTTCATAAAAGCCACTTTTAGCACCTCCAGCTTTAGTCTCCTGTTTCCTTAATCTCCTGTACTTTTTGTAAGACCCTTGGGGAGTTATTGTTTCTCATTCTAAAATTCCTATTAAATAATGTATAAAGTCCCTGTCAGTCCCATGAAAAGTCAGAGAAAGTGAACACTAAGTTTCATTGTAAGAATAAGGGTGTGTTAGACATGAAGCTGACCTTCCTGTTGATCACCACCTTTAAACAGTGGAATTTCTCAGCATTCCCGTAGAGAAGAGTAATACAGCACTGGGAGAGGGATATTGAGCTCAGACAAGGGAGGCAGATGAACAATTGTGTAGCTTGTACTGGACTCCTGAGCTTCTGCCAAGATTTCATGTTGGTGAGCTCCCTGTGGCTGTTGATCATCTTGAAGGCAATGGGCAGCTTTGGGCTCCCTGTCGCAACTTTCTGCCTTGGCAGATTCTTGCTTTTCCAACCAGTGGTGACAGGAGTTGGTCCTGAGTAGCTGGGAGCTAAATACTAAAACTCTTCCACTTTTGGCTTGTTGCTTTCAATTGCTTTTCTTTGATGTGCTTAGTAACTGTTGAAATTCCGCTGCTGCATAGGAAATTTTTTTTTTTTTTTTCCCTCCAAAAAATAAAAGGTATAAAAAGAGGAGGATGCTGAAATGGGAGGATACTCCAGAGACTACAAAAGAGAAAAAAGGAACCTGACTGTGGGAGGCAGTTGAAAGAAAAAATCGTCAGCATTAAGTTAGGGCAGTGAATTCAGAAAACTGATGTTTCCAAGCCTTTTAAGTCCCTTTCCTACCAAAGATGCCTTTCTTCTACCAAGATAATTGCTATTTATTAGAGAGAAGAAGCACAAGCTGGATTTGCAGTATTTGGTTGAGGAACAAAAAATATATTTTTGTGGGAAATGGTATAGGTAACTTCTAGTTAGCTGGCAGTTCTGGTATCTAAAGGAAATTGCTTTTATACACAGATTTTTTTAAGTTGTTATTATAACTGATTAGTAACAGTGGTATGAGGCTACAAATTTTCCGCTGTGTGAGTGGTGAGGCATTGGCACAGGTTACCAAGGGAAGCTGTGGCTGCCAACACATCCCTGGAAGTGTTCAAGGCTAGGTTGGACAGTGTGGAAGGTGTCCCAGCCCATGGCAGGGGAATTGGAACTAGATCATCTTTTGAAGGTCCCTTCCAACCCAAACCATTCTGTGGTTCTATGAAATCATTGAAGACTTGTGGAAAATAGTTAGAAAAATAATAGCAGGTACTTAATTAGCAGGGTTGATTTTAAATACTTTGGTTTGATATAAAAAGGGGAGGAAAAAACAAACTTTTTTTGGGCAACGAATTGGAGGAAGGTTCCTGGTGGTGCTCATGCATCAGCCCCGAGTATACAGAGAAGTACAGCAAGGTGCAACATGTTTGTAAGAAGCAAGACTTGTAAAGCATTGTTATATAAAGTGCACAAATCTATGTGAAAAGGGAGGACTGGGAAGGAGAGTGGTTGTCATCAAAAAATTTGGATTTTGACTTCAATCAATAGATTAAGACACAAAAACAGACCACAAAAGGTAAGTGTGCACTTTATGCACTATACTTGCAATTATATTTAAGGTGCAGATATTTACAAAAAACTATGAAAGGCTGTATGCGTATGGTTTAGTGTGCTGTGGTATCCTAACTTTCTTATATTATTAGAAGTTATTTGTCTTCTAGATTTCTCAGGATTAAAAAAAAAAAAAATAGAACCTTTGACAAAATCAGATGGTTTCTCACAACTTTTATGTATTAGAAACTCCATCTTTTCAATCCCTTGGAAATTGGGAAAAAAAAAATTAGTGGAGAAGAGCTCTAATCTATTTCTCTGATTTATCTAACATAAAATTCTTTTTAAACTTCGAATTAAATAGAGTCAAACTCGTTGTTACACTGTTCTAAGGAGGAAAAAAATGAAATAATACAGAAAAAGAAGAAAACTTTTTTTTAAAACAGAGACTTCTTACTGCTCTTAGAATTGGGAACTTGGATTTTATGTAACAGCCAGTGAACTCATCTGTAGATTTGAAATGTGTCATCGACTTCCCCATCACTTCTGGTTTAATCTTCTTGAGATTCCATAAAGAAATTAAAATGACAAATTATCATAAGAGCAGCACAGTAAATAATTTTGGGTTTTATCTCTCTGATGCAAACAGAAACCCTAAATCATTTGTGTTGATTAACTGCCTCCCCCACCCCCCACCTTTCTTTTTAATTTTTTTTCTTTTTTTAATGTTTAATGAAGAAAAATGCTTGAGGTAACTTAAAAGTAGAAAAAGTGGAACACTTTGGATACAGCAAGATGAAACATCTCAGCTTTTTGGAGTTTTAGGGGGCCTTCACTCCTTGAACTCCTGCATCGTATTCTCCCTGGTGGTAACTCCAGGCTGTAATTGTTCTTTTTTCCAAATACTTTTTGTTTGTTTGTTTGTTTGAAGCTCAGTTATCAAAATAGAACTTGTTCTCATTATCTCTATCCCAGCATTATATTTGTCAGAAGACCAGGTATTTGCAGGATTTGTGCTGCTGCTTATGTTTCAAAACAGGTGCCCGCCCTATGCCACAAACCTAAAAAATGAGTGTATGGCGTCAGTATCCTGAGTCCATGTGCTATTACGGGAGTAGATATTCTTAATATAAAGCCAAAACTAATTATGAGCAGGTTTGATAAACTAAAAATTAAAATCAGAGCTAAGAAATCAAGAGTAGAAAAAGAAAGTTACATTCTTTTGGATTTTTTTCAGGTTTTCAGTACCTCGCATAGCTCTACACATTGAGCATGTTTCAGTGGAATTAAAAACAGCATTTCCTCCCTTATTTCCATATTTTTATCATTCAAATTTAACTCATATATCTGCAGGCCTTTGTAGAGTACCAGGGTGAATTTTTGTAGCTATAGCATATTTGATTGCTGTCATGGTTTAAGCCCAGCTGGTAACTTGGAACCATGCAATCTCTCGCTCACTTCCCTCCTTCTTCCCCATCCTGCTCCCGGAGGGATGGGGAGGAGAATCGGAGGAATGTAACTCCCATGAGATAAGAACAGTCCAGTAACTAAGGTATAATACAAAACCACTGCTGCTACCACCAATAATAATAATAATAAGGGAAATAACAAGGGAAGAGGACACAACTGCTCACCACCCACCGACTGATACGCAGCCCGACCCGAGCAGCGATCTGGGCCTTCCTGGTAACTCCCCCCAGTTTATATACTGGGCATGATGTGCTCTGGTATGGAATACCCCTTTGGCCAGTTCGGGTCAGGTGTCCTGTCTCTGCTTCCTCCTGGCTTCCCCTCCTCCCTGGCAGAGCATGAGACTGAGAAAGTCCTTGGTCGGCGTAAACATTACTTATCAACACCTAAAAACATCAGTGTTATCAGCGTTATCCTCTAGGCTGGAAGTCAAAACCACAGCACTCCACTAGCTACTAAGAAGGAGAAAAAATCACTGCTGTAGATGAACCCAGGACAATAGGTACTTTTGAAAAAATTAGACTCTTTAAGCAATTAAAAAAAATGAATCATTAGTTAAAAAAATAAAAGGCATAATTCTGATTTTTTATTAGTCAATTAATATGTTTAACTAAATGGAGAGAAATAAAATGCCCCAAACTACATTTTTTTTTTACAGAGAATTACTCCCGCAGTGTTATTTAATTTTGTTTGTATGTATGTATCCTACAGAAATTGCCTCTATTCTTCCTTTCTTCCTGTTGTACATAAAGCTTCTTATTAGCACATCAGTAATTTGCAATCTGAATACCCTTGAGAGACTGTGGTTTTCCTGCACTTTTTATCCAGATCTCCCAGGTGTCAGTGTTTGAAGTACATTGAAGAAACCTCAGGTTCACAAAAGAAATCCTCCTGAATCATCAAGGCACTCATTCTTTTTATATTGAAGCAATGCAAAGGCTAATGTAATTGAAAAGGAAGTTATTGCAAAAATTGCTTTCTCTCACAAACTGGTGTCCTGGCTCCAGAAATAACAGTAAATGGAAATGGGAAAAGCAAAGTTTTGCTTCCAGCACTAAGTCGTAGTGGGTCATAGCATCTAGGTGTTTTTACAGTTTTTCATTCTATAACTTTACCTTCAGATTTTTAGCACCTCTCTCTTATGCTGTGTTAAGAGGTTCCTTATCTCTCTAGCTATAAAAGGGGAGCAGTAGGCAGAGCATCCAGAGAACAGCTGTTTTCTTTTTCTCATGCCAGAATTAAACTTTAGCTGGTGTTCTACTTCTAGTAGAGACTGTTCTACCTCCTGTAGCAGGTGGAGTGACACACTTCACTTATAAGACAAAAGTAGCAATATGTTTATTGATATAAAATAAGGGTTTAACAAGTTTGATTGTGGATACGATAGTGGTTTAAGAAGATTCAGTGGCAAGGCATACTTGAGTATTTACTGCAAAGAGGACAGGGTGAGACAAAACTCTCGGGGGACCCTTCTGTTGAGTCATGAGGCTTAGAAAGGACCCCCTTGCTTTCTATAAACTCATTCTCAGAGAGGAGTCATGGTATGGGTAGATCCAGACTTAGACTTGGTCAGTGGTTTATTTCTAAAGGATTGTATGAGTGCAATTAATCATTTATATCACTTAGCTAAGATTTCGAAGTTTGGCAACCTATTAATCACTTACAAAGAATCTGTTGCATCAAGGAATCTCTCAACCTCAAGAAGTAACCTTGAGAGGCGTCCCTATTCAAGGAGTGACCTGGTAAGCAGCCTACTGCTGTGCAGGAGAGCTCAGTGGGCCCTGGGCTTGCCCACTGTTTATGGAGTAAGATAATTGATTCATTGTAATGTTTGCATACTAACTACAGCAGTTAGAGTTTTTTTCAAGCTTGGCTTGATTTGGACCTTGACCAGGACTACAGTTGGGGGAGGGGGGTGCTGTTTCCACATATCTCAGATTAGCTACCGGCTATTGTGATGTTATCTCTCCCCCCTGAATTCATTTTGAGCCAGATGTGGCCATCACAACCCAGATGCATCCATTACCACTACCACTGGTGTTATCATCTAAGCAGAGTTGGAAATGGAAGGTCAGGTTGGGGGGGTGGAGGGGAGCACACCGCCACACCTCCTGAGGAGAGGCCCAAGTATCCAGGATTCACTTTTATGCTGTGTACAGGTTAATGATTCAAACTGGCAGTGAAATTCCCTGTTTCATGCTTGGCATGCTGTGCTTCACAATGTCATCCACAGCACAGACTCCTCATATACAGCGTGGTGTTTGGTGGGAATACACTGTAGTTGAGCAGGACATTTACATGGCCATTTTCTTGTCTGCTTAATCTGCCAGGCATAGGAACAATTAAAGGCTACATCCACAGAGTTAAAACAGATGCCTGTCACTTAAGAAATGTAAGTCCAGGCTTTAGATCTTCAACAAGCAGCTCAGCTGCCACTCAGATTGGCAGTTTCCACCAGCTGCTTATGCTTTCCAAGAAATCATGCTCCACTATGCAGAGTGTGCATGACGGATTTGGTTATGTTGGAAACACTGTGGCAGCTGTAGATTAAGTATTTGGCATTCATTGGAGCAGGACTGCAAGTGAGGCAGTCGTCATTAGCTGAACGGCTTCACTGGCTGGTTCTTGAATATGATTTTTGACTCAAAATACTTCTGTTACACTGACCCAATGAATATTCTATGTGTAAAATGGAGCAGTGACAGCAAGCAGAATAAGGTTGCCTGCTGCATCTTGCTGAAAGACGCTGTGCAGGGCAGTGTGTGGAGCAGGAGAAAGAGGAGATGCACCCTTAGACCTTTCTGATGTGGTCTGGGACAGTTTTTGAAAGACAGATTATTGCAGAGGTGTGCTATTAGGGCACTGAATTGTGAATGAGAGCAGTAATATGCTTTCATCTTAATCCCACAAAGTAAAGGTCTATATTTAATATATTTTTGTGTTTTAAGTTATGGAAAGAAAAATCTAAGATCTTATTACTCATAAATGGCCTTTCACCTGCTTCAACATTTCAGTTCATTTGCTGCTATTCTTTGAGGCTATGACAGACTTAGCATCTTTTAAGCTAAACTAAGATCTTTCTTGACCCTGCCTTCCCCTTCATCCTGCCCTGCCAGGGTAAGGGGATGGGAATGGACCAAAGAGAGATTTGAAATTCAGTTCCCGAAGAATAGCTTGGGCAGCCAAGCTGCTGCATGGGCTGGCAGGGAAATCCCTATGGAGGCAGCTGTGCCGCAGTTCAGTAAAAACAGCTTTTCTCAACGTAATGTGGGAACAAAAAAAGTTAGGGCATAAACTGTTAGATTAATTGTAGTATTTTCAACCTCTGGCTTTTCCCTTCCTGTATCTTTTTAGTATTTTTGTTTCCTGTAATATAGTATCTGTGTTACAGATATTAAATCTTTGAAAAGGAATTGAACCTACTGAATGCAAATATATTAAGATTCATACTACACTTAATATTATAGGATCTCTCTAGTAAAATATCTTTGTAAAAGTTAATCATTGTGCTACAATTTTT
>NW_009944410.1:0-7697 GCF_000696875.1 Nestor notabilis | reverse complement strand
AGGGTTATTGGAGCAGGAATGTGGTTTATGGAGGGATTCCTTTTACAAAATCGTTTAAAAAAAATTCAAGTAGAATAGTGCTCAACTAAGCAATTTTCAGTTCAGGAAATCTGTTTCAGTTCAGGAAATCTGTTTCAGTGGGAATTGTACTAGCATTAGAGAAAACTTACTCTTCCAATGCAGCTAATGTCCTTCATTTTTAAGGTTGTAGTTTGAATGCTTTATCTGTGGGAGAACTATACTCTTCGTGGCTTTGCCATACTCTTATCACTTACAGCTATCATTTAGTAAGAGGGAAAGGACATTGATTTTAAAAAACAAAATCCTGCCTGGGAGTAGATCCTATAGTCTGTTCCAAAACAATGAAGTCTAGTGACTTTATTCAAGGCAGCAGCTTTTCAAAAGAAAAGGTCTTACTTTGTGTGTTACTGTTGCTTGAAGCTTGTGGAGAAGAAAACAAAAGTAGTTTTAAAATACCCCACTGAAAGGGCACACATTAATTCCTTTAACCTATGGGACGTGAACATAGACACTGCTGTGTAAAAGAAATTATAAACTCTTGCAGAAAGAAGTTTCAACAGTTCATCTAGTGTATAAAATTGAAAAAGCTTACCCTCAAATAAAGAACAGGATAGAGATAAAGTATAGCAGGTTCCACTCCCTGATCTTTCTTAGCTGCTGTCCAGAGAGGCCAGGGAAAGCTTTAATGCTACGTGAAGATACTGGCTGCTAAAAGGCAAACTAAACCAGGGAAAGCTGTGGAATAGCAGTAGGAAGGCTGAGGCTGCTTTTAAATGCCAAAGAGATTTGGTACACTGCACATTAGGAACAGCCATCCTCATGTTTTGTAACATATTCAGGATTTGTGATTCACTGGAGAGTGGGCTGCATTAGTGAGGGCTAGCAATGTGCTGGTTTGCTCAAGAGCTTCCCAACCTACTGCCATTTGGCAAATTGGGCTTGCATTCAAGCATCAGTCAAGAGATTTTGGGATGAAATTGTTTTGCAAACAGTGCATCTCCATGTGATTTTAATGATAAGTCTGCAACATCTGGCTGTGGTTTTGGAATCAGCACTCATACATTTGCATGCCCTGGTCCCTCCAGAAATGATTATACTCTTGGAGGATGAGCAGTGTTTTCTGTATAAACACTACATCCATGGTTTGTGATATCACAGAATCATAGAATGGTTTGGGTTGGAAAGAGCTTAAGTATCATCTACTTCTAACCATCCTGCCACTTTTGATTGCTTCTTAGCAGCCCAGAACATGTATTTTTCAATCATATTAATTTTAAGAGAGTTCGCTGGAAATTTCTTTATTTAGTTGTGCCTGAGGCTGGTTATTTTATTCTTCTTGTTTTCCAGTTCTTTCATAAGTTTCTTACTGTTGTTTCAACCAGTTCTGTTCCACCAGAACATGGGGCACTGCAGCCTTTTCCACGCAAACCTAAGATGTCAAGGACCGTGCTATATAGAGCTGACCTTGAAACATGGACACAGAACTTTGCATCTTGTGTATGCTGAGCTCCAAAACTACCAATTCTGATGGAACTGAGATCTTTCTGTCAAAAAGACTTTGAATATACATTCTTGTTTTCACATTGAATTAGTGGTAAATCACATTTATTATTTTTTTTTTTCTTACTATTGTTATGTTTTGGAGGTGGTTTCATTATCTCAGTGTAAGGATAGTAACTGTAAAATGAAGCAAATACAGAAATAAAATGCCCTAGTGTTTTAGAACCTAAGTAGATAGTAGTGAAATTTAACTGTAGCATTGGTGCACGTAGTGTTTTATTTAGAGGATATTAAAAAAGCTATTTGCCAAAATATTAAACTTTTTAATTTGATGTAGTGGCTAAATGAATAAGATATGCAGGATCTGCCTTAGACAATTGATTGGATATGTGTTTATACTCACCAACATAATGCTTTTACATGGACTCCCTTTAACTTCCAGTTATGATCCTGAGATGTGGATTCTATGTTTCAATGGAAAAACCGAATGCTATTGCTGATACCTTATGAAACACAGAGAAATGTTCTTAGTGCTGTAGTTTCGTTGTCAATAGCACAACAGTTTGTGGGGGATATTGTAGCATGGGATATTGGAGCCTACAGTCTCTACTGCTGTCCCGTCCTGGCCCTCTTCTTCCCAGGACACAGGCCATACACTCACCAATTATTTTTAACTCATCCCAGTGCCCAGTTGATTCAGTTTCACTGTATCATTTTGTGAGAACACTGAGTCACACTGTGGGAACAGAGACCATAAACTGGTTTTTATTCCTTTATCTTGGGGGTGACAGAAATGGGAGGCTGAATGGAGAAATATTTGTGATTTCCATGGGGGAGCCAGCTCCCACTGGTGTGCAGAGACTGCTGTGGTGGGCACAGCACCCTGACCACAGCTACTCTGCTCCACCCATGATCTGAGTTGGCAGGTCTCTGCACGGTGATCCACTTCATAGGGCTTTACCAGCAAGATGTCTGGTAGTTCAGAACTCGTTGCAGAGGACTGCACTTCTGGGATGAGGCTGAAGACTCTCTGTGGTTGGGAGTGGTTCCGCTTGAGATGGCTGTTGTGCAGTGCTGGAGGTTTTTTTGTTTGTTTTTTCTTTTCCCTGTTCTGAGTTTGCATCTGAAATAGTCTTTATTGCAACTCCTGTTTGCAGTGACAGAAAAACAGAAACAGATAAAATACAGTGATACAGTAAAAATATTCCCCACCAATAGATGGAGCACTGATAGACACAGAAAACTCCTGTAATGACCAAAGTGCTTCCATTATCGCTGTATGGAATGTGAAATACATTTCATGGCCAGGGCAATATTAACTTTGTTGTCAGTGGGCAGTTCCTAATGTCAGTGCTCCATTTGTTGCCCTTTTGGAGTCTGAAATCCGGGAGTGGTATTCTTTAGAAGTGCAGTGGCTGTCAATTTGCACCACAGACTGTCACCAGGAATACAGAAAATAAAGAGGACTCACTGAGACAATTAAAGCAACAAATTCATCTGTAGAATGTGATTTCATTTCAGTGGCAAGCATGTGTTCAGAAAATAACTAACTTCAAGTCCCAGTCAAACCAACACTTGTAAAAGGAGGGGCAAGAGGTGGGTTATATAGTGACTATTCTGGACAAAAATGTGTAGGAGTTTGGATAATAGGGCTACAAGTGACTAAGAGTTTCTTTAGGAGCAGTCCTAAACTAAGTCTTTCAGGAGCATGCTGATGTATGGGTGATCCAAAGTAAAAATCTGTTATTTAAAAGGTACTTACTCTAATGGCCCATCTGGCATCAAAGAACTTCTGAATTTTTGTGTGTCAGACCAATGAATTGTTCCGTATGTACTGTATTTCCTTGTTTGTTGTTTATGGTACCACATACAGATTATTATTATTTATTTTTTTTAGGTATTTTGTAGATACTTCATTTATAACTCCAACATGAATGCCATATCCCAGGTTTGACAGGAAGTTTGCACCTCACAGTTCTGTAATTTTTACTAAGTCAAACTACCAAGCCTAAAGGAGTAGGTAGTGTGATACACGATGAACATGTTATTTAGGGTTGGCTGTCTGTGACTGCCATTGCTCATTGCTTCAGCTGTAAGGAGCAGCCATTGCAGACCCGGAGGATTGGTATGTGCCCTGAGAGCAGAAGCTACACTAGATGCATTTTGCAGTTTGCTGTCACTGAAGTCCATGGTAAAGGGTTCATTGATTCCAGTGGCCTGGGATCAATTAGTCTTCAATTAGAACATGACCTTCATAGACTTTCTCTGACCAGCATTTCCCTGAGTGCTGCTTGGCACTGTCCTAGTGCCAGCCTGAGTAATTTTTGTTTCTGTGGATCTACATTACTGCGTTTAGATTGAAGTAAATTGGAAGTAATTCTTTTCCTGTACCAGTGTGAATCTTTTACTTAATGCAACCCATTACTTGTCTTTAATCTATTATCCTTTTTTTTTTTTTTTTTTTAGTTTAGAATCTCTAGGTTTGCTATAGATTCTATAGTGATTCTTCAAAAAAAGAAAAAAAAGAAAGAAAAAAGAGAAAAAATATATAAAATGTGTACAGGCAAATACACCAGTTGTTAGTTATATGGAATTTATTACCTTTTAAGAAACAGAACTATACATTTCCATAAGCTCTTTAAATATGCTGGTTAATTGGTAGGTGATCTTTCCTAAACGTGCCAGATCACTGCAGCCTGAGTGCCATTCACTGTTGTAAATTTTGTTTTCTGACTTTTAATTATTAGTGGTTATTCCTCTGGTGGTCCTATTAGCCTTGAGCACAAATACTTCATATATCCCACTGAATAACTAAAAGTCTTTGGAATTCCTTAAGTATGTAAGGATATCCAAAGATATTTTTAGTGGGTTTGGTTTTTTTTTTTTTTTTTTTTTTTTTTGGTTTTTTTTTTTCTTTCCTGGAAGTAAAATGAAGTGACACTGTCACTATATAACATATTCTACACTAATTATACTGTTGTAAGGCTGAAGGCTGTCATATTTTCCAGGGATGGGCAATATCTACCCTTTGCTATAGATGGGAAACACATGCAAGTGTGTACGTACACACTGTCTGAAAAAGCTCTCTTACTTGTTTGTTGTCTTTTTCCTCCCAGAATTATATTTAGTCCCATAAAAGATACTGCATTTCTGTACAAATTGTATCTGTTTCAAGGCTTTAGACTGTAACACTGTATTTTTTCCAGTGCTGTTTTAGTAAGGGCCAAATGTAGTCCAAGGACACTTTTTCTTTATTGATCTACAATGACAAATAATAAGATATAACTATGTATTATATAAAAATGATAAATTAGAAAGTGTGTTATTTTGATGATGATACTTCTATATGGAGACTGTAATTTGAAAGCTGAGGTGATTGGCTGGAAGCTTTGATAACAGTTTTCTATATTTTTCTGATTACTCTCAAATGTTCATCATTTCTGTCTCTTTGTGTAGTCTGTATGTGAAAATGGTTTCGTCCTCTCCAGTGATTTTTTTTTTTTGCAGGTGTTTAATCCTGGTATCCTAAACTGTATTTACAGGCACTGTCTGAATTGCAAATATCATGATGGTGGTTACAAATGTAACCTCTCATTAGAGTTTGAGAGGAAAGTTGAAATTCCCTTGGCATTCATAGCTTTTTTTTCTTTTCTAGAGTTAAGGTTGTATTACAACAAGATACTTAAAAACTCTGGAACAGCTGCTGACTCTAACTGCTTGCTTCAGCCTGTACAGATTGATTGTTTTTCTGGCTTTGGTTTTGCACTATTGATGGTGGTAGGTTTGTTTTTTCATGTGGGTTTTGGTTTGGTTGGTTGGTTGGGCTTTTTTGTCCTTTATTTTGTTCTTGTGGATTTGGTTTTTTTTGTTTATTTGTTTGGTTTTTTTGGGTGTGTGTATGGAGTGGTGTTTTTTTGTTTGGTTGTTTGTTTTTGGTGTTTGGTTTTTTTTTTCTTTTCTGGGTTCCCCCACTCCTGTTAGAGACTGTGGTGTTCTAGTTCACAAGTAAGGGCCAGGCAAGTATGCTAGTCACAGGCAGGATTATTCCAAGTTTTCGTTATCAGCGTTTTTTAAAAGATTGAAGTGTGAAGTCACATCAGGGAATGTCCAGTTTCTTGAGCTGTTTCTCCTAACTGACCAACCAGTTGCTTTTACTCTGGGTTTCTGAGGATTTCAAGACACTGCTGTCTCCCAGCATACCTCAAAGCTTTATAAACACTTTTATCCTTGCTTTTTCAGCACATACACTGAGGCACAAAGGGGTTATGTGGTTTTTCCAGTGAAAATGAGAATAATGGAACATTTGGAATCCTGGGGTTTAGCACTAAATACATGTATTGTATGTGTGTATGTCAAAATGTAGTGCTTATATACATATACGTAGTGCTAAAAATATTTTTATATGTATTATTTTTCCCCAACTGTCTTGTTTTGTTGGTGTTGGGTTTAAGTTGAATTTATTTCTTTTTTTTAACCTAGTTAAAACTTAGCCTTTCCTCAAATATTGCCAATACTATGAGACATTTGTAGCTGTCCTAATTCTGGCTCATAAGCCATGCTAAAAATTCCCCCTTCAATTGACAGCTTTCTTTGCCAAATTATAATATTCCCAGCTGATTAGTTATCATAACTGTAGGTTTTTTTCTGAAAAGTACAATTAGCAGCATTTGTTGGAAGCTCCTGCTTGCAGTTTGCTCTAGAATGTAATTTCTTTAATGTGTTCTGAGCAATGAATGTTACTTTGTGTTTTTGTAAAATCTGTTGCTAAGAGTATATTTTCATCACTTTCCTTTCTTTATACATCTCCCAATGCCAAGAAATAAAAATTAAGTCGTGAGTAAATCTGGAACTGAGAACAACCTTGGTATTTATCTGCGTGGGATTCTGGATATGCAGTGGTGGTTATTGTTAACATGTCACTACGAAAGTAATGCCACCTAAGAGGTACCTGGGAGGAGAAGGGGAAAGCAGGAGGAATAGGAGCTTTCAGGAGTGCAGAGTTGGGGAATTCTGTACCTCTGAGCAGGGTGTGCACTACTGGGCTGATACAGAAGAGATTTCATCATTGAAACTAGGGGAAATCAGAAATAAAGGTTGTGCCCTTTGCCAGCAGGGCCACTTCATTTTCATTCATTAGGAAATGCAGAGGCTGTAAGCTAGAAAGCAGACAGCAGTTGTTTTATATCTCTTTATTTATCAGCATTGATGGAAAAGGCAGACAGCAATCTTGCATGTAGCTTTTATAGAACTTTATAAAGATAAAACCTCTATAATATATCCTTCACTTCTAATGTGGCAGCTGACGTTTGCTGAATGTCTGCTGAAGTGTGATTAAATTCTTAAGAAAAAGAAAAGTTACTGCAAGGAGCTGTGAAAAAGCATTAGAAATAAATGCTAATGACCAGATCTACCTGGTTTCCATTGTGGGCAAAACAGTGTAGTGGGAGGTAATGTAGTACATCCAAGTGGAAGAGAGAGGATGCAAGCAGAGAATAGAGCTAGTCCCAAATTCCACACATTCATGATCTGACTGTTTTGCAAAGATTTTTTTTTTTTTTAATTGAACAAAAGTTTGAAGAAGTAGATTTTGATTAGATAGTGGGAGGAAGTTCTTTCCTCTGAGGGTGGTGAGGCACTGCAAAAGGCTGGCCAGAGAAGCTTTGGATGCTCCATCCCTGGAAGTGTTCAAGGCCAGGCTAGATGGGGCTTTGAGCAACCTGGTATAGTGGAAGGTATCCCTGCTGGTGGCAGAGGGGTTGGAACTAGATGATCTATTTAAGTTTTCTTCCAACCCAAACCATTCCATGATTCTACAATGATATAAAAAAATACCCCTGTTTCAATATGCATTAAATACGTTCTGTGTGTTTGTGAATTGGAGCCAGGGACTATTGTGGTAAGAAAGATCATAGAACCATAGAATAGTTAGGGTTAGAAAGGACCTTAAAATCATCTAGTTCCAGCCCTTCTGCCACAGGTGAAAGATGTGGATAAGCTTTCTGTTGCTCAAAATGAGAAGTCATACACTCTTGTCTACTTCTGCTTATACTTTACTGTTCTGACTTCATATTGCATTCAAATTATGAGAAGGCTGAAATGCTACACAGATACTTTATAAATGCCATATATTGCTCTTCTAGCTGCATAGAAAAATCATAGAATCATAGAATAGTTTG
>NW_009944409.1:7267-8622 GCF_000696875.1 Nestor notabilis | reverse complement strand
GAAACCTCCGCCCGAGAGCTGGGTTTAAATGGCTTGGGCACACTCGCAGCCCACCCTGGGGACGGGAAAAGGGCAGGTGTCTGGCAGCAGTTATACAAGGTTTGGGCAAGCCCTGCTCTTTCAGCCCTGATTCTGAGCAGTGCTCGCTGTGACAGTGCTGGAAACTAAATCCAGCCCAAGGCTACAGGTGTTTCTTGAAAATGTTTACAACGGCTGAAAACCAGAGGAAGACAACAGTTTTCAGGAATTGCCACACGGCCTCTTCTGCGAGGAAAACACGACACTTTGCCATCATTCTCAAGGTCCTCAGCTGGGAGCACGACCTGCCAGCAGCACTGCCCTCTCCTACTCTCCCAAAGACACAAAATCACACAGATAGGCTCACTTTCCGTGCTACACACACATTAACACCCGAGCCTTGCTGAAGACAGACAAACACACCACTACCAGCAGCCTTTATCTTAGGGCCAAGGGCTAGCAGTGCATCGGAGAGAGTGCATGGCCACCGAGGCTGCTGCGGGTGCCGAGAACAGGCCTCGCTGCTGCTCAGAGTGCAGCGGGACCACCCGCTGCTTGCTCAAGCAGCGCTTCCTGTTTGCTTCTGGCTGTTCTGAAACAGTACTTGCCCGCTTCGTAACCCTGCCCTCGGAGCCTGGAGCTGCGGCTGGTGGACGAGCGCTTGGCGCTTTTAAAAGAGAGAAAGACAACTAAGGAAGCTTGGAGAGGGCAACACAGAGCAGAGGGGGACAGGAGTGAAAGCACAGGAGGAGTGTGCGCTGGGGGACCTGGGCAGGGAACTGGGGCAGAACAACAGGGCTCACCCAGAAAGGAAGGAAATGGCAGGGAGAAAGGAAAGACGTGAAGGGGAAATAGAGCAACCAACCTTCATGAAAAAGAGGGTGACAGAACAATAAGCACAACGGGCATTTCAAGTTATTTAGGTTTTTTAATCAATTGATGCCAAAATATTATGTAAAACCACATAGTTATACCTTTAGTATCAGAAGCAAGCATAGAAGCAAACAAGGACTAAACGGGAAGGATATATACAAATTAAAGTTGTGCATGTTGTATACAGTCACACAGTATAGAAAGAAAAACCTCTCCCTTTTCCATTCCTCTACACCTATCTAGCACCATTTTCCTTTCTGCTTTTCTACCAACTTGTAGTTATGCTTGATTGCTACACTTCCCCCCTCCACTTTACTGAACTTTCAGACATCTTGTAAACTAGAGTCTAACCAAAAGATGAAAGTGCTGAGATAATAATTAAGGTAAATAAAACCTGATTATACTGAAAAAGTTTCCAACAAACTAGTCATTAATGACTAGACCACCAAGGGGGGGGGGGGGGG
>NW_009944409.1:0-7236 GCF_000696875.1 Nestor notabilis | reverse complement strand
GGGGGGGAGAAAGGGAAGCCAGTAGAGGTTACAAAGTTCATTTTCTTAGTTTTACTTGCAAAATTTCTGTGTTCAGAAACTTATTAGAAAGAGATATATTTTAATCAATCTATTTCCCACTACTCATACAAAGATGAAAAAAGTAGTGAAATTACTTTCCTCCTCATTTACGACATACCAGTTTTACTTCTGTGTATATTTTCTTTACAAGAACAAGACTTGGAAGTTAACATCTTTATTTAAAAGAAAAAAAAAAAACCCAACAAAAAATTAAGAGTATGCACTACTTGGGTCTTCACTTTAATACTTAAATATTCACTGCAAAAGAAAACCTTTTCTGGTTTTATGTTAAATATTTTGCACACACCAAATACAACAGGGCAAAAGAGCATCATCTTGTCCTCCATTTTGCATAGATACTCAAAGGGTTATGTAAGGTCTTTCAGGAAAAGAGACAAGTAACTTTGCAAAAATACCAATCTACAGATATCTCAGTCGACTATTAATCATATTCAATTCTCTTTACTATCCCTTTATTACATTTGGGTTGATGTAGAAGTCTTATAACACGCAGAATTTACAAAGTAACCAGAAAAACATCAGAAATGAAACTCAACAGGCCTAGCCAAGGCTTCTCATTACATGGCTTCTCTCTATAAAGCTAAATGTATAGATGGATCCCTCTTGAAGCCCATAAATTCAAGATCAGTGTCAAAAAAATCATGTAAGTCAGTCCTGGATACACAAGAAAATACACAGTTGTGCACTTGTGCCAGTAGGAAGGGTGAGGTCTGGCAGCAGTCAGACATTGGGAGTCACTGGCTCTGCGCTGTAAGGTAAGCACAGCCCTTGAGCTCTGAGCTCCAAAATCTGCAGATCAGCCTCACTCAGATGCGAGGGGAAGCCACGTGCTTCTCAAGTAAAAAAAGCCTCATAAAGAAAGAAGAAAAAAAAAAAAAAGAAAAAATGGAGGAGCCCGGCTCTTGGTTGTGTGCTCGCTCCCTTAGTACAGGTGCAAAGTGCTCAAGTAATTTGGCTCTGCAAACTTTATAAAGGACTACAGATAAGATATATCCACTGAGACTAAAATCTTGAAGGAAAGTTAAATACCTAGGAGATTCGACAAAGGGCAGAGCACTGCATCATCATATTCAACCGCTGTCTGGCAGAATAGGAAGAATGACAACAGACAGCATCCTTCGAGGTGTCCTACACCTACAAAAGTGCAGTTAGCAGGCAGGTCTCTTTATAAACTCAATTTCCAAAGCATTCTTTAAAATTTGTCTTAGAAGAGATAGGGGATTAGATTCTTTGCATCCTTTATTAATTTTCAAGCATAGAAATCAATCTGAAATAATGTACACCACAAATAAGGACAACTCATTAAGACAGCATGCTTGGTCTATCACCTTCAGAAAGGCTGAAAATTTTCAGCTGTTTTTTTTCCATGCAAACTGAAATGATCTACAAATTCTGACAATCCCCTTCCCTACTTTGTTTTTAAAAGGAAAAAAGTGCATATTTGACACTTGAAATTCCCCATGGTACATAGTATTTCGTAACAGTTTCCCCTCTTCCCTCTGTCCCTACTGTGTTGGTGTGTTGGCACAACAGTAAGATAACAATCACCAGATTTAAGAAAAAAACAAACCAAAAAACCCCCAAAAAAACAAAACCAAAACACTCAAAGGTTTGGAGTAGCTTTGAAAAATAAATAAAGCTAGTCAGATATAGGGTTGTGTTTTTTTGTGGATAATTTATAACACAAATTCATAAATATGATCACATTCAATTTCCTAAAAATCTATACAAGTACACCACTTCCCTTGTAATGCGTGGATTTCAAGTAATTACACAAAGCTCCATTAGACAGCCTTTCACATACAAATTACACAAAATTACAGACAGATATGCAGTAACACATCGGGGATAATTTAATGCTTCTGACTACTTAATGGTCCAAAAATAATAAAAGTAATTCAAAAAAAGCTAGTTTTCAGTTTAATTGTTGGGGTGGAATGTACTGTGGGTGGTGGTTGCCTAGCAGCTGCTTTTGCTTTGCTGGCCTGACTTGCTCGGACTGCAGTTTCTAGACGTGTTTTTAATTCAGGAGCAGCTCCCATGACTGTCTTGAAAGCATGTGGGTAAAGTGGACCAATGTGCATTAGATTCTGAAGTGCAAATTCATGAAGATCCTTAGATGCTGTAGATGCAGAAGCAAAGGCATTTTCATTCAGTAAATAAGAGATCAGAGTGGGAACCAGAAGGGCAAGCAACTGGACTCCTAAAAGGAAAAGAAAAAAAAAGTGTAACTATATCATTAAAGAAAACAAAAAATTAATTTTATCAGTTACTAGACTGATAAGGGTAATTTTGTTTTCAGAATTGAAAATAAGCACTGTAATTAAAAAATGATCAAATAAAAGAAAACAAACAAAAAAAACCAACCCTAAAACTTAGATGGTTTCCTGTCCTTTGGACACTCAAATCTTTCTTACCAGGACTGTGCTTCAGAATTCTATTATTATTCATCATAGTTGCTGCATTGTTCCTGACACTTCTTTAGAGATACCTTTGCGCCATCTGATTGCAGATGGTTGATAAGAGATTGCAAGATGTAGAGTGCCTATCATATTAAAGGATTTCAAAACACTCTTCAGGCAGACAGAAACATTATTCAATTGAATCTGAATATCAGCCTCCCCAGCGAGCATAAGAGAACTGCTATTAGCATGCAAGTGTTCATGGAAAAGTATCTGCTACATTACTCCATTCTGGAAGATTCCAATACAGAAAATAGCACCACAGCTGTAGTCAGCTAGCATGACCTAATGAGGCTGACCAGTAAAATTCAATTTCTTGGGCTTTTTAGATAAATCTTTTTGAGCTGGTAGAAGCAATGTGATAAAAGTGACGAGTCCACTAAAACAAATAAAAGTTGACAGAGAGAAAAAGTAAATTTAAATGGTGTAAATTAGTCATTTCCAAACAGAAGAAAACATCACTCACTACTGCAAGTTCATGTTTAGGACCTTTTTCCTGCATTCACCAGAAATGCAAAGGCTACAGCACATGATACTATATGTGCTGTACAAGTCCACGTATACAAAAGTTCTAGTACTGGAATTACAAATGCACATTGCATACACAAGCCCTATTTGTGACTATGCCATCAAGCTCCTAACAGCAAGATTTCCAACGTTCAATAGTCCATTTCAGCATTACATATTTTTCTAGAAAACCGAGATACTTACTATTCTGCTCTTCACCAAGGGCTACCAGCGTTTCAAGGACTTTAATTCCTTCCTGGACTGCTAACAGCTCCAGGTTGTTGTTCGGGCGGCTTCTTTCCACAGCTTTCAATTTCTCAACCATGATAGGAGCCAATGAATGAATATATGGAGTTGACAGGGCACGATTGGTGTGTTGAAACACAGAAAGCAGAAGCTGATAACACTTGGCTTGAACCTAATCAAATCAAGATAAATACATTGTCCTGAAAGTTATTTCTTAACTTGGAATTCTTATAAACTCTGTTATCTACCTATGCAAGATACACGTGATACCAAAAAAAAAAAAATACAACTAAAGTAGAAGGAAACATCCTGAATACAAGTAAAGCAGCAACACAGGCATCTGCTAAAATACTATTAGCCCAGTTTTCAATAAAAGGCAGGCCAGTTAGAAAGAACATGCAGGTACTAAATAGCAGTTAGAATATGAACTCGGAGACAATAAGGGAATAGTTAATGTCATACAAGTCAGTCACACAGGCCCACAGAGAACTACATCTTTAAGTCTCAGAACCACCAGCACTAATAGAAGATATATCTGCAAAATCATGAAATACTATTCCAAACTCAGAAGGGTAAAACACCCATAAAATGACTCAGCTGAAAGTGATCTTACTATTTTGAGTATTACTCTAACACTGTGACATCACAATAAGTGATCTTATTACACTAACATTACTCTAAGGCCGTAGCCATTAGTGGCAGGCTTATCCATCCTTCTAATTCTTCATCTTGTGCTGATAGTAGCATAAAAGTATACGTGTAGCCATACTGTAAGCCACACCACAGAACCCTCTCCTTGTCTTCCTTCTATTCTTTTTTCTCCTCATCTTTCTGTTCTCTGGAAAGCGCGGATTATAAAGTCAACGTCTGGGAAAATGACTCAATGATGATCTTGTTTAGATGAACTTACAAATGTATTTTATTTAGGTGTGCAAAGATCTCCCCCACAAATCCCACAAAAAGAACCCAGAACTTTCGAAAATGGAAAGCCCCACAACAAATATGAGGATAAAACACTGCACATGCTTTCAAACTGCACTGGAGTCCCAGTAACTGGAGTTACTGCGCACATGCTGAACAGAAACATTCCAGAGGAATTATTAGTGAATACAATGATCTGTGAGGAGATCTGGGGATGACTGGAAACATAAATCTATAAATAAAAATATTGAATAAAAATGACAGCTGATAAAAACTAATGGCAAGAAAACAGAAGTTATGCAACTCAGGTTACTGTTAATTCATTAGTATATGGCAGCAAGTTTTCTATGCAATTTGATTTTATGGCCTGAAGTAGTAACACTTCTTCTAATACCATTTGTATACCAACAGAGCTCCACAGAAGAACATTTTCTTTTAATGCCTTGCTCAGTATCATCTTTGACCTGTTTCAAAAAATCATGATTCCTCTTTCTCTCTCCTCGTCATATCACTCCATACGTTTCCTTTCCCTTTCTGTCTACATTCTTTAAGCTTTACTCCTTATTAGATGCTACAATTATTAGCCTTTGAAATAAGGAATAAAAGCCTCCCTTCTTACATGCATGCATAATTCAAATAAAAGTTTTACAACTGCACCTGATGGCAAAAATTCATCCAACCTTCTTTTATCCCATCTATATAATATAAAACTTTGGCACTCACAGAAGTCTACAAAGGCTTCTGTGAGGTAAATTCAGGGCCTCTTCAAAATGTGTAAGGCACGATCTCATGTAAAACTTATCCATCAGCACTGAGACACAAGGGTCCCTCAACCAAGTTTCCTTGTGGGAGAAAATGAAGTTGAGCTCACCAGCCTTCTGGTTATTACCATACATGATACCTGACTTTTCAGACTTTTGCAGGTGGTAATAGTTTAAAAAAAAAAAATATTCCTGCATTTCTTATGAGGCAGCGGTATTTCTTTAGAAGAGTTTTTCCCATAATCAGTTCAACTGTTTTAGTACAAACAGTCTAATGCTTTTATTACAAACAGGTGTCTAGTTACTGACTGCAACGAGTGGTTTATATTTAAAAAAAACTAGAACACACCCCCCAAGTATTACAGGGTGTGTGTTTTGCACATCAGCAAAGAGAGGACAAAATCTGGCTGCTGCCAAAGCACTCTCTGTGATTTACAAAAAAGTGGGAAATTTCAGCTCATTGACAGCTTTCCAGCAGGGTGGTGGGCAAAAATGTACTCCTCCCACTGTTCATGCATTTATACAGAGCTGAGAGTATGGCATAAAAAGCTTCTGCTTAATACAACTGACATTTCCATGTACACACTAAAATTTTAAGTCGCTTTTCACCCCAAGTCAGGCTTTGGAACCAGCCGAGTTTCATGCTCACGCTGGGGAACAGCAGCCCTGCTGCAAAAAAGAACGATCAGTCTAAACAGGATTTTACCCGCCTCACAGTGACTCTAAACACATCAGCATTTTCTGTGTGTTTTTCTTCTCAGGATCTCTACAGCACTCACTTGTGGAAACACTATGGATTTTTCTCTTTAGCTCCTACTTGCAGATTTGTATACCCAACTCAAACGAATTGATGTGTACATGGCTGAAAGAGTTAAGCTTAATTGTACAGTGCATTAGCCTACTTGAACAACATCACTCTACAGCTACTTAGTTTCCCTCTTTAGTGAGAAAATAATTTAGAAGGTAATTCATAAAGACAAACCAAAGGGCAGAAGTGAAATCAGGAGATAGATGATTCACAATCTGTAGATGCTCTGATGATGACCACAAAATTACATTTTTGCATTCAAACTGAGTTTTTTTATGAACATGTAAAATAAGCACAGGGTTTGCACAAACAAACATAATATTCATCAGAAATATGGGCTGTAATTTTATCTACAGAAAAAGTGGTTTAGTTTGTATTATAAGAGATCAGCATTAATGTAGAAATGTCACCACTCTGGTAACCAACCTTTTAGTTTGCTAAAATTTCATGTATCAAAGATCTTCTTCCTTTTGAAAAGCTGCAAGTCAAGAACCTGGCACAAGGCCATGAACACACATTCTCTAGAAGCACTTAGTTGGTCGTTTTGCTCACTAAAGAGTTTCTATGATGCACTGTTGAAAATTCTACTTATTTTGACAAGTAGTATGTCTCTGAAGTAAAGGCATCACAAAGCATTCAGGAAACATGGTAAATTTATCACAATTAATTTTTCTCAAGTATATATAATTCACATTCCTATAACATGATCTTACCCAAGGATCACGGGAATTTAATGCACTTTTAAATCTGTTCATACATCCATTCTGTAAACACTGCACTCCAATTATTTCAGTGCTTGCTGACCAAAGGAAGAGAGCGATAGCTGTAAGCATGCTTACTTCATCAAGAACAGGCTTAGAAGCTTCTGAAAAAGAAACACACTGTTAGCTTACTCCCAAAAGGGTTTAGAATTATTTAAAAGCCAGTGAACACAGAAACTCACAAAAAGGAAATAAATGTATTTAAATATATTTGCAACTGCATACAAATAAGCATCTGCTCATTACAGAATCACTTTATTATTATTGACAAAAAGCTGAGCGACTCCTAATAGTTGTTCTAATAAATTTAAACTTTCTGAAACTTGAATATCAAGGAAAAAACATCACCCACATTTTCTCTAACCAAGTCATATTTTTTCTGTTTTCAATATGTAAACAAGAGAGAAAATGTCTGATTTAGATCCTTTACCTGTTTTTATTCTTTTCAGCTAATACAGCACAGTAAGAAACTGATACCCAGCATGGCAACAATTTCTACTTAACATGAGGTTTCACATAAGGGATTAGCTGACCTGACAGTCAGCTGTCACCAGTAAGAAGGACAGTCCTATTTTAACCCTTTCCTGCTTTTCAAACAGTCTGTATTTGCCATTGTAATCATTCCTTGCACAAGCTCTGTCTTCACCCATCTCATTCATGAATTTACATCAACCGGAAGAAAAATATAT
>NW_009944408.1:3968-4170 GCF_000696875.1 Nestor notabilis | reverse complement strand
AACCACCCTGCTTGCAAATCACTGGTCCTTATAGAATCGATAAAGACGGATTGGGGAGGGGATGGAGGTATAGTTTGGGGGTTTATTTGGGGCGAATTGGTTATTTTCCTTTTGAGTCACTTTAGAACCGCGTTGTTCTCAGCAGAAAGGGTGGGGGTTGGTGACTGCAGGGCGGCCGAGCCCCGGGGAGAGAGGGTGAGGG
>NW_009944408.1:0-3335 GCF_000696875.1 Nestor notabilis | reverse complement strand
CGGGCTGCAAGGAACCCGGATTCGGTGCTAGCCTTTTCCCCTTCGACTGCGCTTCTTATTTTCATTTGCCACTTAAGAAATAAAAGCAGCCATAAAAGCCTTTTTTTTTTTCGCCTTCATCGTTACATCGAGGAACCCTTCCTTTCTCTTTCTTTCAAAAAAGGCATGCACTGTGGCCCCTAGGAAATCCACCGCTCACCTGACTCCCCCTCCCCAATTATAGCAATAATAACAACCACCGTCCGTCACCATGCCCCGCAAAGCATGAGGAAGGAGACAAGGCTGTTTCAAACCCCCTGTTACAAGCAAAGGAAAAGTGAACAATGCCCAATTACACGAGGTGGACACAGACGGCACGTTGCATGTACACAGAGCAGGACACACACAGGCAAATAAGAGCGCTTTCCTCGCATTCCACACTCTCTCTCTCTCTAATTTAATCTATGTCTGTATATACACACATACAGCTCGAGAGACACGGAGAGCTCCAAAAGCGCGAGGAAAAATAAGGAGAAAGCTTTCCCTAAATATAGGTGAAAGGATATTTATGCCCACATATGTTCTGGATATATATCTATATAGCGGTGGATTTGGGCACGCACACACACACGCACGCACCCGGGCAGTGTGTCTCGGCTATCGGGATAGCGCAGTAATTGCAATAATATTTTAGAGCCTGGAGCTCTGTCTTCGCAGAAGAGAGAGCACCGGTGCAGAGGCGAGCAACTTTGGCGGTGGCGGTGGGTTTGCTTTGGTTTTTAAAGCCGGTTGGCAAAGTGCGGGGCTTAGATGGAGATGATAAAGGGAGAGTTACCTTTGTTACTGTTTTCCTTCAGCTGGGAGGAAGTCAGGCTGGCCGGGGAGCGGAGCGCGGAGCAGCCCACCTCCACATCACTGTTCATATCTGCCTCTTGAGCAACTTCGGAATAAAGGCTGATTTTCTTCCTGCTTTCCGACGGCGGGATTTCGGAGGAGACGGTGCTTTCACTGCTGGGATGCTGAAGATTGAATAAAGTGTCTATTTCAAATTTGCCTTTGGCGGAGATGTCCCCTATAGCGCTGTGTAGGGAGGCGGCAGTCAGTCTCGGGCTGAGGCGACCACTGTGCGGAGAATTTTCAAGGGCCTCCAACACCGCATTTCCAGCTGAGTCTGACAAATTCGAGAGCCTTTTGCCAGCTGTAGGGCTGTGCAGCCCTCTCTCCATCAAGATCATCTCTTTTCTTATTCTTTCCATCATCTCAGCTTTATAAAAAATGTCAAAGTTGCAGGGCTGGTCCTGTACTAATGATGAGCTGCAGCAGGGGCTAATTCACATTCAGCCCGGCAAGTGTCTCTAAATATTATTATCTCTTTTTGAGGGAGGTGTAAAAATTGTGGGATGCCAAAGCGAGGGAATGACTGGTCAAAATGACCCATACATCCTTTCTAGCTCGAAATGTCATTCATCAAAAAGTGGTGCTCGTCATTAAGGTACGAATGACGCTGTTCGAATAATCATTTATTGTAACAGGTTTATAAGCAAATAAATACAAGCTCCTGTCAGTGGATAATGAAGGCGGCTTCAGAGCAGACAAATATATCCAGGTGGAAAGAAAGAAAGACAAGAAGTGAGGAGTAAAGCTCTTGTCCTTAGCTTGATCAGATCTTGCTTGAATTGCTCTGGGGTTTGGCCTCTGGGGTGGAATTGACAGTCTGATTAATAAAATGAGCTGTGCAACATTTCCCCCTTCATTTAGGTGCATCATTATGCTCTGATTTTTGTTTTGTTGCCTTTTAGGTCCTAATGATGCAGCTTCTTTCTCATTTGTCCTCGGACAGAACTACATGCTAAATATTAGATAATGTTTTTCTTTATTATTATTTCTGAGGCGGATTTTAGATCACAACGCGAGGAAACGCTGGAAGAGGACAAGAGGACCGAGAACCTCCTGCTACTGATACCTCTTTGCTCTTCCCTCCCATTTCCAGACCACATTAGTACTTTTATTTAGGAATTTACCCTGACACCCCCACACACCCCCTTACACGCGCGAACCTTATGCCCAGACTTTATAAGACCGCTGCTGCCTGTGCGCATCGATGCTGGAAATTAAAATATTTGTTATAATCTAATATATTATAAATCGAAAGTATTTTTCTTCGTTGCGTCCTTAAATATTATCTCCTTTTTACTTTCTAAAATCCTGCTTATCGATGAAGCTAGCCTGTGGTTGTTCTCCCCTCTGGAACAACACTGGCTGTTGTACAGTGTGACGGGAGGGGAAATAACCGAAGGACACTAAATGCATTCGTGATTTCAAACACTGCGCGGCCGTGCCATTTCATCCTCCCGGAGGGTTTCTCTCCAGCCCTAGCCTTCTTCCCTCCCCACCGCCAGGAAAGTCTACGCATTGAAAGAATTTAAAAATAACAATAGCAGTAAGTGATGGGGGTTTAGTGCCCGCAGGCTTTGGGCTAGCAGAGACACCACCTCTAGCACCCTCTCTCCAAAGTTACCTGTGGCTCTGCGAGCTCATCCCTCCGCTCTTTGCCGGGTGCCGCTCTGCAGGGGACACGGGCTGCCGCGCTCGGCAGGCGTGACAGTCGGAAAGTCTCCCTTCAGTGATAACTTTGCTAGTAATAATGACGCTGATGGCAACCATTTAAACGAAGATAAATCCTTTGTCGTTAGCATCTCTGGAGTGCGCTTCGATAGCTGCCCAACCTTTATTCTCGCCGTGATTTTTTTTTCACACGCATCATCTAGTATTTAGACCCTGAGAAGCTGAGTTTCATCGCCCGGAGAAACACCTCAATGTTTCCTGTGATTAAACGCGTGTTCGATTGTTTTTGTGAGGAGAGCTGTTCCTGCTAATGTTAGTCACATACATCTCCTAAGTTCTTGTGCTTTGCGCATGATTCATAGGTCGAAAATGGGATATTTGACAGATTTTTTTTTAATAATGTGTTAAAGTCTCCCTAAACATTCCATCAAATATTTAGGAAACATTCTAGGCGTTGTTTGCAAAATCCAGCCTACTATTAATGAGCGGTTTATGTCAGCCCTTTGAAATGTGAATTTAGACTGCAGTGTGGTGTCCTGCGTTTTACAGCCCCAAAACCAGACAAAAGTAAATACCAACTTTTCCTCGCCCGCGGACGTTGCGGAGAGGAGCGGAGAGGGGCGCAAGCGGCGGGTAGAGCTCCAGGCGACACACCCCACCCTCCCCGCACCCGTCTCTCCCCAGACGGGACGGGGACGGATACTTTGTGCTGCCCTCCCAGCGGGACGGAGGGCAGGGTGTCCCCGCTGTACACCCACCGAGCGTGGCCGAGCGGGCGGCCCTGGGGGCTC
>NW_009944407.1:0-1515 GCF_000696875.1 Nestor notabilis | reverse complement strand
CCCCCGTGGCCACGCCGTGCCGACGGCCCCTGCATCAGACCCTGGTGCCAGCCAGTCCAGGTCACACCGCAGCAGCAGCACAGGGCACCCCTCACCTCCCGCCGGGTGCCCAGCTCCAGAACCGAGGCCAGGTCCGTGCCGCAGCCACAGGAGGTGACCCTGGAGCTGCACGCCCGTGCCCGGAGGCTGCAGTGCTGCAGGGGCCAGCGTGGCACAGAGACACCATCGGAGCGATCAGCGCCCGGGAAGGAGCGTGGTGGGGCAGCACTGCAGGACAGCAGCCTGCCCCTCGCACCCATCGCAGCCACAGCAGCACCCAGCGCCTCCCTGAGCCCAGGCAGAAACCCACCCAGCTCCCCTGAGGCACCGAGCTGGAGCAGGAGGCACATCCTGCGGGACATATACTTGGGCTTTAAGGAGATGGCCGGTAGCTGGACAAATAAGGGAGATGTGAGGGACAGGAAGGGGGGTTAGATCCTGGAGAGGGAGCCCACTGTGACCAACATGCCCAGGGACACAGAAGACCCTCGAGGTGGTTTTTGTGTGGATGATGAGGGGCACGTGGACGTGGCAGTGGGACAGTCACAACCAGGGTTGACTCTGGTGGTGGCAGCAAACACGACCAAGCCAATTCCACTGCTCCAGCTGAATCCATGGCAGAAAGCCACCATGAGGAGGCTGCAAGGTGGCCCTGGAAGGGACAAGTGTGGGAAGATGAAGGGCAGGGAGAAGGGTTAGACGACTACACTTCAAATAAATCCTATTTCTAGCCTAATTGCGGCAGTTGCTTTCTGTGACCTCTGAGTGGGATGTGCCTGCGGGCTGGAGAGGGTTTTCTCAGCCCTTCCTCACAAGACAGATGCTCCAGCCCCTTCATCTTCCTTCCCATTCTGTGACCTACGACACAGCCTGGCTCACATTCGTGCCACCAGACATACATCTCAGCAGGGACGAGCACTGAAGAGACCTATTTCCGAAGGCTTCGTTCAGAATCCCTGCAGGGAAGCTGGCCTGGGTTAGAAATCACCCCTTGATCTCGTCTTGGAGCAGATGGCTCCGGAAGGTCCAACGACCAAGACCTTGCAAAAAGCCCAAGGTCAGGATGTGCCCGGGGATTAGAAGACTGGAGGACGTGCTGCACACAAGGCTCCTCTTCTGTCCTGCGGTTGAGAAACCCCTGCTGATCTTTATTTCTATGCGTTGGGGGCTCCCCAGAAGCATGTCTTGATGTCGTCTCCTTGCCTGGCCTGAAGAAACGCTGATGGTGCAGTTCTGGCGAGGTCCGTGCCCCAGGCGGGGCTCTGGGAGGACGGGCTCTGCAGAGGAGTCCTGCTCGCCCTCCGCACCGTGCCCCACGGGCGGGCACTCTCGATGCGGCACTGAGAGGAGCACGGACCGCGGCTCGTCCCCTCGCCCTTGTCCTGCCTGCTCCCCGAAGCCCCGTGATGTCACCAGAGTCACTGTGACACCGTGTGACCCCCGCGCTGCCCTTGTGCATGGGGACAACGGGCCCCG
>NW_009944406.1:683-888 GCF_000696875.1 Nestor notabilis | reverse complement strand
ACACCCACAGTGACCATGCCCTGTACACTCATCCATGGGCTTACCCACCTGGCAGTGCTGCGGCTGGACCCTCACCCTCATCTCCCAACTGGACAGGTTTGACATCCGGGACACCACCCAGGGCCCCTACCTGAGCGGGGTGCTGGGGCTGGAGGCGCAGCAGCAGAAGCGCAAGAAATGGCAGCTCCTCCCTGCGCCCCGCCCC
>NW_009944406.1:0-264 GCF_000696875.1 Nestor notabilis | reverse complement strand
GTCCATCCGTTGTGAGTGCCCAGCCAGGTCCATCCTCTGGGGGCGGACCCTGATCCTCCCCATGGAGTCCCCTCCAACCCCAAGTGCTCGGGCACTGTGGTGGCCCCAGTGCCACACGCAGCCCCCGTGGGACCTCCTGGGTGTATCCCAAACCTGCTCCAGGGATTTAATGCAACCCCAGCCCCCCCTCCCCCGGTGGCGGCGTCTGGCGCTGCGGTTCGGGGTCGGTGTCGCCCCCGGGGGCTCTGACGCACCGCGGAGGCC
>NW_009944405.1:11303-21764 GCF_000696875.1 Nestor notabilis | reverse complement strand
CTGCTGTAGCTGAACCCAGGACAACTACCAATCAGTAAAAGGAGCAACGTGTTGACCGATATCTTGACCATGAATTACAATTACAGGGATTGAACCATGAAGGATAGAAAAGAGCGAATCCCATTACATTTGTAGCTGGAGTGAGTAAAAACCTACAGATACCTGATAACAATGTAAACTGGAATGAATTATTTTAGGATTAATTCCTTTTTAATTAATGTAGAAGATCACAAACTAGAGGACCTTTTTGCTAAATGACACTTAACACAATGGCAAGCTATCCTGCTAGACTGGTAACAGGCTTATGGTGCTTTTAATTTATAGGTCATTGACTTGAATCTGTCTCAAAATGCTAATTATTAGTGGAGGGTCAAGGATCTCTTCACTGATCTAGATATTTACGTTCAGAAAATAGCAAGAACAATATAAGAGAAAATGAAGAAAAAAGTGAAAATAGATAGAAATGCAATGATTTTTTTTTCTTTTCTTTTTTTTTTTTCCACTATAGCAGAGTGTATAGGTGAGATACTGAAAGAAATCTTCCTTTAGGAAATGAACTGTCCTTGCTTGTAGAGGTACCTTTGAAAGAAATGTGTTGTACTTACTTTTCAGAGAATATATAGTGTATGAATAGCATGATATTGCAATGTATGTCCCCAACTCATGAGAGAAAGAACATGATTTTAACATCTTCATCAGACTAGGAATTTTCATGCAAGTCTTACGTTATTTTTGTACATGATGTTGGGGTTTTGTTTTTTCCTGGGCATGGACTACTGAACTAGAACTAACTAAGATTTGATTAAACTGCCTCTGTCCTAAGCTCTGTTTGACTCAGAGTAGAATCAATTATGGTGCAGTTTCTCTGAGCAGAATTTCGCACCTGAAGAAAAGTAGAGTCTTGTTTCCTCCTGCTTCATATAGTGCCCCACTTTCCAATATCGACTATGAGGAGATGTCCACATGGCAATTTAAATGTGCTTTACACTTACACCATAAATTTCTTTGCACATCATCATGTAAATAATCCATACAGTATCAGTCCTTGAAGTATATCCACTTACAGCCTACAATTGCAGATCCCATGGCATCTCCCCACAGTCACTGTTTTGCTGCTACTGGGTTTTATGTTTTTCCAACTCTTAGCAGAGAATTGAGGCCAGTCATAGCACTGTCCATAACTCCAGAGTAAGGGGTTCCTCATTTTTTTGAGATGAGAACTGCTGAAAAAATTAGTAATGTTTTGCTTGTTATTTTATTCAGCCTCTTAGTAGCACTACCCTTGCCCGGGTTGCACTTGAACAGCCCTACCTTGTTCATTAGACTCCGTTTAGAGCTGCCTCACAGTGTTTTTGTCACAGTCACCTTTGCAGGGACACTCTTCATAGTTGTGCAGAGCCAAGCACTGATTCAGCAGAGCTTATCCACTTTGCACTGCCCGCAGTGGGCCAAAAGCAGAGCTCCCATGTGGGTATCGCTTCTGCAGAGCACACACGCGTGTGCCAGCTCTGCCTGGAACCAGGGACATCTTCCACCTGCCGAGGTCCCAAGTCTACATCAGGCTTCCCCTTCATGTCAACCCCTCCTCAGAGGTCCTTTCTCCAGTGCTACACTCTTTTTTTTTTTTTTTTTTTAATGGTTAGATTATTTGAGGTCATCTACTAGATGAGGTAAAGAACAAACTTTGAACTAGAATTTATTAAATGTGCAGTTTGCTGTTGGATAGCATGTGAAATGTTTATAATTAATGAAGTCTATGAATTTAGATTCATAAAATAACTCTAGCAAAGACGTCAACTTTTTGGGGTGTCTTTGGGAAATCTGCTGCTCCTACTTTCCCCTTTTGTGCTACCAGCTCCGTATCATGGAATATTATTTTTCATATTAGACAAAGATTATGTTTTTACTTTAATTCTTCTGCCTTTATTCCCTACTCAGACCTCTCTGTTTCTGACATAGAATGACTAAGAGTCAGTGTGGCTTTATCTACTTGCAGCCCCACTTCATAACAGATGTTGGACCTATTTCACCTTTCTTAGTTGCCAATCCATGGAACAGACCTTGTGATCCGTAATGGAGACTATAAACATAAAAGTAATAATAGGCAAATTGGCATCTGGACACTGTCTACATCACCACAATTATGCTGTTTTATGTACTTCTTGCATTTGGATAATCTGCATGGAGAATTACTCTTTGTGTTGTTAATAACGTTTTATGACATTTTGACTCCTGTGCAGCATGGTAGATTTGAGTACTGTCAAGAATTAAATTCACACCATAACTCCTGACTATTTCATAATATAAATTTCTCTTTCAAAATTAAATACCAAAATGATGAGTGTGGGCAGAGTCAAAGATTTTCAAACAGTGTTTATTGATTTACCTGTGGTCCAGCAAGTGAATCTAGCTATTTATAACATACGAAAATCACATCTGCTTCCTTCTGCCAAAGTTTATAAAAACTCTCTGCTGTTTTGTTGCAATAGCTTAGATCTTCAATAGAACCACTAATGACTATGTGAATTCAGAGGTGCACCCTTGATTGATTGATCTTAACTTTTTAAGTAGTCTTAAATGCATTAACTTTTTTGTTGATTAAGCTCTGGACAGATGCTTTTATTCAGTAAGGAGTTTCAGGATGTTGTCATGTGCAGCTCCTGGGACAATTAGATGATTATTTTTCAGGAGAACTATTCTGCTTTATAGCTCATCACTATTATCTCTCATTAAGAGTCTAGCCTGCACAGAGAACAAGGAAGGTTTTCTCATCCTCATTATTTTCCACACCACAAGCTCCCTGGCAAGACTATTTGTAAATCCAAGTTGTTCATTACAACAGCTAGATGAAAACGTGATCTAAAACCATTGCCACATAAAGCAAAAAACAGATATGGACACAGCCTTTGTGTTTTTATATAAAATGTGGAAAACATTACCAGTTGTGTATTTACAGCTTAGAAGATACCCTTTAGGTCACAGGTATTTATGTACCCAAATTAGTAGTAGTTACTAACACTTTAATTCAAATATAATCTGTTATGTCTTTGCAACTTTGTTAATCCTAAAAAATTTAGAGACCATTAAATTGTAAAACTGTTTATCAGAAGCACTAAAATGAGGGAAATAGCTTGGCAAGTCACATGCAGAAGAGAGTGAAAAAAAAAAAAACTCAATTACAGGCTCAAAATCTCTTTGGGCTGTATTCTCTATTTTTAAAATAAGTGACATAATTTGAATGTGCTGTTTTCAGGCTATTAGAAGACTAAATAAGCCATACCTAGTTTTTCATGTTGCTGTTCTGTTTAATAGTTATATTGACAAAATCCTTCCTTTTATTTGGCAGGAATAGGCATGAAATGCTTTATTTTACACAACATAGCACCCTGGTAGTGTGTGCTTGTAAAAGGAAAACTCTCCTTGTAAAAGAAAACTAGACACATGCGAACAGACACAAAATGAGTAATTCATACCTCCTCTTCAAAGCACTTAATATCTTAAATCAGAAGGCTGTCTGGGTCTATATGTCACAAAACAATGTCCAGACTGAGACTGAAGAGGCTGATCTGCACCCTCTAGTGACCCAAACTAGTTGAAACATTGGCAGCTACAAATTACTAAATGACTTGGAACGCTTCTCCCCAGTCAAGACCTTTATTGCTCTATTATTGCTTTAGGGCAAATAATCAAAAATCTCAATAAAATTGAGAAAGATGTATCAGGAGATACAGAAGCCTCCACAGACCATAATGGTTGACTTCTCCCGTCTGCCAGCCCATCCATGAGCAGCTGTATAAGGTGGAAAGCAGATCCACAACATCTAAGCTGTTTGCTCTGTCCTCCCTGCCACCCATTCTCAAACTTGCACTCCCAGAGCACAGACTAGGGGAAGGGTTTGTGCCTTCCATGCAGTCCTTGCATGCCATTCCCTCTCCACGGCAAGGCTGTGTCGCTCCCAGCTTCCTGCTGTCATGCAGCAGGGTTGTACAAATTAGCCTGAGGGAGCCTTGAAATCATCTTCCAAAAATAAAGGCAGTTACAGTAATCTGCTGTGGCAAGCATGTGTGTGTATGACACACACTTATTGCAAGCCTAGTGATCTAATAGGATTAAATTCTGATCAGCAGAGAGAAGATTGATCATAGTAATGAGAAGATGGGTTGAGTACATCTGGCTCAATGGCAAACTGGCTTGAGGAAGAAAGTGATACAGCTCCAGTGTACACTACAAAGGAATCATATTGGACCTTGGGCTTATTCGCTATATTAAGTGAGCAGCACTGTAAGAAAATTGGATAGGCTAGCATCCTGTTTTTAGGTAAGCATCTAATGCTTTGCTGTGACACTTTATTCCTTTTTCAGTACTAGGCATGAAATGAAGTGTTCAAAATAATATGGTTATAAAAGCAGATTTACAAACAGAGAGGAGAATTCCCAGCCCAGTAGCAAATGTAGTGCCATGTAATGCAGCATTTGGTAAAGATTATCACAAAGCAATTTTCATGGCTGGATTCAAACCGTATGCTGTCAGGAGTCCTGTTTTCAGTAGCAGCGAACCTGACAGGGAAATGAGCTGAGAAAGAATTGACTCCCAGTGTTGTCAAACTGCAAGGCAACTTTCCAAAAGGGACAGCTTGGAGCATACAGATGAAGTAAAGAAAACTACAGGGGGTTAGACTCTGGTAAAGTATAATATAGGTGCTCATTACTTAGAAGTAAAGCAAGTGGAGGAAGAAAGTTCAAGCAGAGGGCTGCGGGGAATTACCAGGAAGAATAATTAAAAATTTGGAGGAATGCTAATGTGCTCAACTAAGAAAAAGAGAAAATTTAAAGATTAGGAAAAAAAAAATAAGTCAAGGGAATCGAAAAGGCAATGAAACCTGACGACTGCAAATGTGCTTTCCTGCCCTCCTGGCAGTCTTAGACTTGATGAGGAGAGATTGGCAGAAAGCAGGCAGCGCAACCAGCATATCCAAGTGCAACCAGCAGACACATCTAATGAGAAGCAGTAATTGGAAAATGTCCTCTTCAAAACTACTTTTGCCAGAGGTTGATTTATTTGGGTTTCCCTTTTTCTCCTTTCCTCTTCTCCCTGCCCCCATGCTATTTTGTGTTCCTAGAATTTCACTCTGGGGGTTTTTTTTTAGCTGGCTTTTTGGTGTTGGTAGGTTTTGTTTCAATGTGGCTGTTCTGGTATCTTTGCATTTCTGCATTTCAGTTTTGATTTGATGCGTTGACAGTTGTCCTGGGTTCAGCTGTCCCAGTCATTTTTTCTCCTTAGCAGCTGGTGCAGTGCTGTGTTTTTGACTTTCAGCCTGAGAACAACACTGATAACACCGATGTTTTTAGTTCTTGCTAAGTAATATTTACTCCGACCAAGGACTTTCTCAGTCTCATGCTGTGCCAGTGAGAGGAAGCCGGGAGGAAACAGAGACCGGACACCTGACCCAAACTGACCAAAGGGCTATTACATACCACAGCATGTCATGCCCAGTATATAGACTGGGGGAGGAGTCACCTGGAAGGTGAGATCACTGCTCAGGTCCGGCTGGGTATCGGTCAGCAGGTGGTGAGCAATTGTATCCTCTCCCCTTGTTATTTCCCTTATGATTATTATTATTGGTGGTAGCAGTAGTGGTTTTGTATTATACTTTAGTTACTGGCCTGCTCTTAGAGTGACTGGCCTGCGCTTATCTCAACCAGTGGGAGTTACATTCTTTAGATTCTCCTCCCCATCCCTCCTGGAGCGGCGGGAGGGAGAAGGGGGGAATGAGCGAGCGACTGTGTGGTTCTGAGTTACCGACTGGACTTAAACCACAACAACAGTGTAATAGGGTTTAAACCTGGAAGTTTAAAGAATGTGCAATTTTTAAACTTCAGGAAAAATGTCAGCAAGAAATCCATGCATGACTTTAGGAAGTGTGAAAAATCATTTACTTAGCAAAAGGAAAATTAAGATGTTCTTCAAAAGTTGCAAACATCTTTTTATGCCATTGTATTTCATTTTTACCGTATTTTATAAGTCTCTACACACAGACTTTTTTTTTTTTAGTTCAAATCTTGAAGCACAAACAGTAAATAACAACTTCCTTAATGTTAATCATCTGATTAAAGAAACTGAGGCATGTAACAGTACAGAGGTTAAAAGATAGGGAGGATTAAAGGATGAGTGTAGCTAATTAAGGAACCAGCCTTGCAAGCAATTACATACATGGTTAACCTTAAGTACTTCAACATTAATGGAGCTACTCGTATGCTTAAGTTAAGCACATGCGTTTGTGAACTGAGCCTTGAAGACCACATCCTGTGAGACGCTGAGAACTTGCTATACATTGAAGGCCACAGGAATTCCCTGATTCCAGTGGGAGACGTGGATATTGTACGTCTGCCTATTCCCAGGCTTCAAGACAGGGTAGCACAAGCTGGCTGGGAAGAGTCTGTTGATGGGGGTTTCACAGTAGGCTTACGAGGTAAATAATGGACAGCATTTCTTTCAGAAACATTCAAAAGCAAGCCTTTGTCGATGAGCATCTATTTTTAATAAGCTTCACAAGATCCATACTGAAATTAAGAGGGTTTTTTTATGCTATCGTACAGAAATATAAGATAAAAAAGATATGAACTCAAAGGGAACCATTCAACTGGGGTAGGTTGGTACGAGGTATGGCGTCTGCAAGGTGAAGCGGGTTGCAACAAGGTGCAGCTTTACTTCCCAGGATACATTTTATGCAGAAGCATAAAATGAGCTACTTCAGTCACACATTTGGGCTCATGCCAAGGTCACAGTACAGCCCTGTATAAACAAAACCTTGTACCCAAAGGACATATAGCAAGTCAGTCATTCTATGTATACATTTGATCCAGACATCATTGCTAAAGTTAGCAAATTCATACATCCCTGGGAGCTGTTAAAATCTTAGAAACACTAACAACTACTTTTCAAGGAAAAGTGCACTGATCCTATTCCATTTATATATAAAAAATTTGAAGTGCTCTGTATTATCCTTCTTCCCCAATAAAGGCAAATTTAATTCTATTTCAGACCAAAGACAGTACCCCTAGCCCCTCCTGCAGTGATGACCTATTTTGATGGAGGTAAAGGCACAGAATCATTGATCCAGTAGGATTTCTTTAGTTTACCAGTTTATTTTTTAGAAGCACGACTATTTGTAACATAAATGAGCAAAGGGATCAAATGTAATTTGGTCATATCTTCTGACAGTGATAACTGCCCACACTAGCTGGGAAAAGATTTCAGACACTGTGCCTGGTTTGCTGTTTCCTAGGAAAAAGGAATTGCTGTGGATATATTTTCTTGTGGTTTTATTTTGGGGTGGGGATTCTTGTGTTGATTTTTTGTTGTTGTTGCTTTTTTTTTTCTGTTCCTCGTGTGCCAAAAGGAAAAGACTTGTTTGGCATCATGCACTACATCGTTCATGGTCTTTCTGTATCATTTCCAAAGAAAGAAATAGTTGTTGACACTGATTTAGAAATTAGGATTAAACTGTCAGCATCATAACTGCCAACCAGTTGAGCAGACAGTAAAATGATGAAAAGTGAGAAGACAGCCTTATCTTCGGCAGAGTGTATCTCTATGTCCTATAGTTTATGTTGGAACCCATTAAAATTATTGATTTTTTTTTTTATTTTTTTTTTTCCTCTAATTCAAAGGAGCTGACCTTTTTTAAACTGGGCACTGTAAAAACTTCAGTGTTTTCTCAGCTGTTGTCTTCACCACTGAGACTCCATTAGCAGTGGCAATTGTGAGAATTCAAAAGAAGAGGAGGAGGCATGGAGGGGGGAGGATGGATTGACTTGATTGATTGGGCTATCAGTGAAAATGTCCTTTGATACTGAAACTCTTAGTGTTGACACATCTGTCTGAGGCAGTCTCTGGAGAGACAGTAGGAGTTGGGATGGTCCCTTCTCTTGTACTGGTTGTTGTTCCATTTTGGGGTGCAAAATCTGGAGCAGACCAACTGGGAGAGTTTAGATGCCAGTAGCAATACGTTGCTGCTTGGCGTTAAATTCCTACTCACTACAAAGATCTATCATTTCACAGAAACACCATTTTCCTCACATTCAGTAAGCTTTCCATACCCTGCCATGAATAAATAGCCTCAGCCAAAGAACTCCTCCCAGAAGATAGTGAGATTGTCTTTCTTCCCTTGTCACCTCTCACATTAGCAAGTTAATGCTGAAAATTATTTTTGAGTGTCCATTAGCAGCTCCCAGATTCTCTCCATCATGTTGGGGGTTTTTTGCCCCACTCAAACACTCCCATACACATTTTGGGAGGTTGGAGAGGGCAAGAGGTTTTCTTTAAAATTAGAATTCACAAACAGTATTTTCTGCAGTACCTTCTGTGCAGTGGTAAGTCCTTTGTTGCTAGTTCTGATGCCCCTGCCAGTATGAGAAAGGCCAGGCTACATCCTTCTTTTCTTCAGTCACCTTGTCAGGTTCTTTCTTCTCCTCCTAAATTCATACCAATGTACCACTTTTCCACAATTTTGAGTTAAATTTGAAGACTATTGCCACAACTCTAGTGCCCCTGAAAACAGGAAAAGATAGTTTTCATAGCCTATCCAGAAGGTTAGCAGCTTACCTATCATTCTGTGTATCAGTATCTGCACATACTTCCCATACCATTTACCCTTAGAGCAGTCTCTGAAATCCTCTTCCTGGCATGCAGACTTTGCAACAAGGTCAGCAGTAGTATCTCACAGCTGGTTCTTGTGCACCTGAGAGGACATCATTGGTTCCTTTGCCTTTGCCATTCACTTCATTTAGACACCTCAGAATGGGTGCATCCAGGAAGCTGTGAGCATCTGCATAGTGATGTGTGCCAGGGTCTCCTGGACTGGTCTCTACCAGAGCAAGCTGCCAGCAGCAGTTTTGGGGTGGGGAACATAGGGGAGAATTTGGCCTTTGCTCTGCCCTGGAGTCACCCCTCATAATTTCTGACAGTATCTTCTAAAGGCCCTAATTCTTCTTAAACCTTGTGTAATTCAACATCAAAATTCATATCCAGCTGTGCTCACTATTGCTTTTTTCTCCTCTTCAAATCTGTCGCTAACTTCATTTTCAAGTTTTTCAAGTTCCTGTGTCTTTTGAAGTGTCACTATGCCTGTGTTCCCCTGAGCCTATTCCCCAACCTGCTCTGCACTGTTATTGAGGACTGAGAGATCCTTTGTCCCAGATCCTTAAAGGAATATTTCAGTTCTTTCTTTATCCATTTCTGAGACAGCTCTGTCCCTTGGTCTGTGCACTTCTTAATTTACTCTTAACATCCTATGCATTTTTCTATGGCACTTAAAATTCATTCTTAACTTTCCTCACTTCAATCAGCATTCACACAGGGACACTTGCATGTGTCTTGAACTGTCATTTTATTAAAACACATTGCTCCTTTACAGTTTCAGTTACCATTTTGTATAATACCATTTGCATCTGCACAGTACCTTCACCCATAAAAGACAAAAGTTTTTATTCTCTCTTAACAGATGAGTAAAATAGAATCAGAGAGAGTAGAAAGATATCTTTGCAGCTCAATACAACTGTATGGTCTCAAATTCATGAGCTTAATTGCACTGATGGAAAATACTGTAAGCACGAAGGATTGACATGTAAATCAAAGTGATACAAATCACAGATCTGAATCATGGAACCTTGATTTGAATAACTGCTTTTAATCTTTATTTGCATTCGTGCTTTTCATTGTTATTCTAAAATTGTTTGCTTTTACTGGTGTGCATAAACATTCAAACTTGCAACTGCACATAGCCTTTACTCCAGCTGGATATTTCTTACTATGTTCATGTATGTGTTTATTTAAGCAGAAAATTAACATATATTTTTTCAAATTCTATGGTAGAAACCTTAACTTGCATTAGAAAATAGTGCACTACATGTTCAATTTTAGTAGATGAGAGATTTTCTTTTTGTATCAAGCTGAACGTACTAAAGCATATGCTGTTAGTAAACCCTGTTTTTCCCTACCTCTCCAATAACATCATTTATTAAAATGTACATTAGCATTCTATTAGTATTAACTACACTGGGGTGGGGCCAGGCATAAGGGAGAGACAAGCCTACGGTATCCAGAAGTGAGACCACTTCAGGCCACTGAGGCTGCTGACTGGGGTGGGGGGCAGGTGGTCTTATCAGTGCAAAATTGATGTGTGCCTCTGACAGGCCACGCCCAGGTGGGTCATCCCCATAGCTTGTCTTTTCTTTGTTCTCCAGTATTTGAGCACCATGAATGTGGGGCCTGACTCTTAAACACCCTCCTTGGTTAAGGCCCAATGGCAGCTCTGCTGAGGGCTCACAAGCAAGACAACTGTGCTGTAGTTAATGCTTTCTTTGGGTAGAAGCAGCCATACTATTGCCTCATTTGCCCCACACCTCTCTCTGTCAGGTTTCTGCTGGGTTGCCCATCCCCTCCTGCCCCTTCACTCACACA
>NW_009944405.1:2853-11272 GCF_000696875.1 Nestor notabilis | reverse complement strand
CAGCAGGACAAAGAGCTGGGTCCAGCTCATGTCTTGATGTTCATCAGAGCTAATGTGCCAAGCCCCTCTGCTCTCCTGACTAGGCAATGGGGGGTGGAAATGATGACAGGGCAACTGATCCCTCATGACCACAGATGTTTGCATATTGGTCATTGGAGGCACATGTGTCAAGGTGGCAAACTAGATGATCTCTAAGGTCCCTTCCAACCCAAACCATTCTATGATTCCTTTGCCCAAAGTCACCTACTTTCATCAGACCATGATGCAGAACCTTCAAACTGAGGGCCACTGGATGCAGCAAAGCTGGGTTCAGCTGCCCTCAGAAGCCCTTCGGAGAGGATGCATTACTATGAACAGCCATGTGTCAAAAATTCCACTTAACCTTTTGTAACACAGACACCAGAAAACACTTCCTACCAAAGAATATTTTTTACCATGTGAAAATTGTCATGCTGTGTACAAAGAAAAGTAGACATTTCAGTTTGACATACTGAGAATTATTACTTCAATTCTAACTGGTAATTTAAAATAATTTCCATTTTATTCTAAAGAATGACGTTTCAAGAGCTTTAAGAAAGAAATGTTTCGGTTTTGAATCAAAGGAAATGTTTCAATGTTTCATTATGTTAATTTTTTTTTACTTTTTTTTTTTTTTTTTTACTTTCTGCTTTCCTTTACTTGCAGTTTGCTGCAACTGTGAGCACTTTTTTGTTTTGTTTCAGGTTAATCCAATACAATTTTCATTTTGACAGATCTTCAGGCAAATCACAGTATCTGTTATTTACACAGCTCTGTCTATTAAAGCAGTAAGTGGTATTTGCTGCTCCCACTTTAAGGACAAATTGAGGCCCTAATCCTATAAAGATCTACCTATTTTTATGGGTAAAACTGCTTTCTGACCATAAAGTTAATCACATTAAGCTTGTAGAGCACTAGAGATCTTAGAATGGAAAACATTAGAGATGTGCAAAGTAGTATTTTGACTTTCAAATTCTTCTCCCTTTCTCAGCCTTTTTCTGCTGAAGGATGGGGGGGCTTTTTAAAACATATCTAAAAAAAAAAGTTTTAAACTCAGTTCTGCTTGATTTTTTCATTTTCAATTCTTTCGAATAAAATAATCCTTTGTGTAAGAGCTGTGAAGACGTGTAGAGAGTTATTGCTGACCTTAAATCAAAAGGTGTAAGGCTTTTTTTGCAGTTGGGATAATGAGCTGTTTGATCTTCAAAACACAGATCACAGTATTAATCACCCAACAAAAAGTTACTGCTGTGTTTGCTAACCCTTTTATTCACACCCTCTCCCACCCAAAGAGCCAAGGAGCATGCCTTTGCTCTAGGTTTCACTCAATGTCATAGTTTGGGTGATGCTTTTCACTGTCCTTTTTATTTGGAAAAAAAATCATACACCAGCTTGAGAACGCTTTATGTTCAAACAAGTGAGACAGAATGAGGGATAGGCTTAATCCCAGTTTTGCCTTAAGCAAAGTTTGAAATAGGCTTTTCTCAAAATATGTTCAAAGTGAGTATGGTAGATGTTCATTTTGGCATCCACAGTTCCACCTGGGCAACACTCCTCCTACTTTCTTCTTTTGCTTTATTTTTCATCCTCTTTGGTATAATTTGGCTGCATTTTCTCACCATACAAACATGGACTAACCCTGAGACCTACACCCCTCACCTCTCCTGAACTTATGGTGTCATAATACCTGATAGATACAGGTTGGTAGAAGACCAGAACAGTTGTTAACAGAATGCATTTTTCTCATGCTGAGCAAGACAGAATGGAAGTTAAGAGAAAAAGCTTCCCTAGGACTGGGAATTCTGAGAGCTATTGAAAGCTGTAAGATGGCCAGCTGCAAATCCATGCCTTCCCACTACGAAATGGCAGGACTTCGGCATGGATGGTACCAGGCAGGTTCTGCAACGCCAGTGTTGCTTGTGCACAGCTAATACTGCAGGGAAGCTGCAATACACCTCAGGACAAAACTCTTAGATTTTATCCTTTGGATAGGCGGTCAGGTTTAAACCCATGTGGGAGCTGCTGATCATTGCTTATCACATAGGGTGTTCAAAGGTTAAATTGGGGTCTGGCAATGTAGGTCCTCAGCTAGCATGGCTCTGAAGGCTTGTCTTTATTACCTCTGCAGCTATGCCAGACCAGCCCAGCTGGCAGAGGCCCAAGTACAGATTCAAGACGTGCTGACAGAAGGAATTTTTTGGCTGGTATAGCTGCACCACATTCCTGACTGACATAAGCAAAGACAGCATTTTTCTGCTGATGTAGCTGAACACACACAAGAGGTCTGCCAGCAGAGCTAACAGAACTGGAAGTGTGGATTTATTTTTAAATAAAGAAAATCATTATCTATCGTGATTGTTCCAGAAATCTTGAAAATCTGAAGCCAAAAGGCTCTAGCAAAAATAAAAAAATAATCGAATATTATAATTAAAAATCTTATTCTTCGGAGTAATGGGGAAGCACATATAATGATTTATGTTTTCTTGCAACTGGAAATATTGCTGTTTGATTAGCGTGAGCCCTTTCCCTGTGCCATGAAACGACTGTAGACAATGTAATCATATATTGACACAAGTCTTCATTCTTTGGGCAGAAGCAGGCTGTAAACAGCATATAATGATTGCTTAAAGGTTCAAACATTTTTTTTTCCTTCTTGGTGCTTTTCAGGAAATAAAAGAGTATTGGTAGCTTGTTTCTTAAATGCCCTAAGTATTATTTTATCAAGCAATGAGTATTTTTTTTTTAATTAAAAATTGGTGGTACAGAAAATAGTTGGCATGTTATTGGCAGAAAAACGCCAAAGAAAATAAATAATCCTTGTATAAATTCACAAAATATGTCACTAGCAACAATCCTTATAAAAGTTATCTCAAGACAAAAGATTAAGGGATTTTTTTATAGCAAGTAAATATAGAGGCAAAGAAGAAATTTAGGCATTCAGGTCAGGCATTCATATAAGTAAATATATTCTTTAATTTATTAATGAAGATCAGAATCCTGTTAAATTGTTTATTAACCAGAGCTTCAATATCTTTTGTGTCTGTAGCTGTATGTATTTTAAAGAGTTAGAAAGTCAATACATGAAAGATTCAAATAGCATTATTCACTAGTCTGTCACAGCAGGGTGACTAAGTCTGCTCCCATTAAAGCTGTCATTGCCATACCTACATTCAGAGACTGAGATAAACATATACATGAAATATTTTAATGTTATCAACAAATGAAAATAAAACTAACAATAATCTTTGCACATCAGTGTTCTGCTGCAAACATCAGTCTTCCAATTTAGTACACATTTCAAACTTGCTATTCATGGGTTTGAAAGAATTAGTATCAGTCAGGTTTGCCACCAACGCAAACACAAGGTGTCTTCAAACAAGTTAACACTGTTGTGTTGTGCACCCACTTCATTCTAATCTAAAAGTTTTTCCACATATATTGAACATGCTATGTTGCTGCTAAGGCACTCAGAGGCAACTATATGTTAGAATACATAAAACATTTTTAAGCCCAGCTCTTTTTGCTTAGTATAGTAACCTTTCTGGTTGAAATCTTGCTAGAGATATTTTTTTCTCTTTGCATATTGTGTTTTGACAATAAGCATTTCAACCATTTTAAACAAGGAAAGATTGAAATGTCATTTTTTTAAATGGATGATACAAATATAAACTATTACAGCATTGAAGTAATTATACATAATTGGCACAGATGAAGTTCTCCAGTGCAGCTCTGTATTCATAAGTTTATCTTACATTCTTTAGAAACGTTTCACATGAAGGCACTACAAGGAAGGCATTGTCATGACAGTAATTCCTTTATGGTACTTTACTATATTTTATGTAAAGATATCTGAGTGGGGTGTCAGGTGAATGCTAGTTATTTAATAGCATTTTTCTGTGTAATCCAGCTTGTGTTTCTGTGTGAATGTGCATGTTTTTATATAATACATTGTGTATTTTAATAGGTGATACCTATTCAAATTACTACACCTTGCTGGAGTGGAGCATAGTAAATTTTGGCATTTAACAACATTATGCATAAGCTCCAATCAAGAAAACAAATTGCTGTTAGTGTATCTGTTGTAGCTCAAGTGACCAAAACCATAAATACTGATGTTAAATGATGTGCTATTGCCATAGACATACTAGGGGAAATAATTAGTCAACAGCTTCCAAAATTTTTGACCAGAAGAACCACTAGTTTTTTTGGTTGTTTCATAGTCCACTGTGCCTTGATATCATCAATCTTTATGAACGCATAAAAGCTGCAAATTAACGAACATGTAATGTGTCTAAGTAATTCACACATAAATTTATGAACATGTTGAAGTGCGTGTTTTTGTACTTAGAGCACCATCTACTGGGAAGTCGGAACTAATGAACAGAGCTTTCCTGTTTCTTAGGATTAAAGTATGCTCTTTTAAAAAGAAAAATACTGTATTGGGGATAGCTATTAAGTGAAAAACAAAGCTTTCTTCATAATTAAATTTTATGCTGTTATCAGATATAAAAGGGAAACTAGAGTATTGGAGTGAAAATAAAATTTTATAGACTTTAAAAAATTATTATCCACAAATTGATATCATTAAATAATGCAAACTTGCATATCTCATAACAAATTGCTACACATACGATTTTAAAGTATTTTTAATAATATCATGGTAGCCGTACGTTTGAAAAACTTATTTTTAAATAAGATCAAAGCTTTATTCTTGCCCAATCTTTCTATTATGCATGGTGAAATAATAACCCAAGGTTATGATGTAACAAATCTATTTTTAAGAATTAGGGCTAGAATGTAGTTTTGTGTAATGAAACCTTCAGAAAAGGAATTGCCTGTAAGTCAGAAGATGGCAAAATCCAGCAAGCATAAAATAAAAACTTTGCAACATACCTGTAATTTGAAAAGAATAATTTTAAGGAGATTGATTACCTGCTCTCTGCATCCCCTTTTTTTGTGCTGTGCTTTTGGTTTTGTTTTTTTTAATTTTGTTTTGGTTTTAATTTCCAATCCTATCAGACCAGTCTTATTCAAGAGAAAGTGGGGTCAAACAGTCGAGCACACAGGTTGTGGGTTTAGGACAGCAGAAAATGGCAGGAAATTGATTGTAGTGAGCACTGGGCAGTTTTTGTAAGGTATTTATTCTGACTGTGACAGAAACAAAAGTTAAGATGAAAAGCGAGGGGAGAAAGAAGTTCCCTTGCAAAATCTCTGAAAAATTCTGCATGCATCATAATAAAACAAAGGAGACAAAGAAAACAGGGATTACTCCATTTTGTAGCTACTGGGTTACCCCTATACCTACTGCCTTTTCTTACTGTTTCCTACAAGATTATGCACCATTTCTTCTCTGACATGGGGACCCATGGAGGTCAAGTCCTCTAAAACCAGATTTTATGGCTTAGTGACTTGCTTTGAAACCTTAAAATTCAATAGCTTCCTTAAAGGAGTAAGGTGTAGTTTAAACAGTTACAACACAGCGGTTACAGAGGTAACAGAAACTCAGCTGCTAGTGTGTTTCTGCTGCTGTTTTCAACTGTGATACTACTTCAGATGTCTTGAAACATGGCTAATGACATCAGTAATTTATAAAGGATACAATATTGCATTGCTGAATCTAAATAAAAGTCGATATGGGGTGCTGCTTCATTATTTTTCTTTTCTGAAAAGAAAACTGGAAGCTCTTTCATGAGTAGAACCAGGTGAATTGATTCAGGTAAAGGAAGCCACCTAAAACATTTGACAAAATTTTAAAAATATTAAAATACCCACCGGAAAATTCGGAGTAGCCCCAGTCATTTTGGGTTGGTTTGTTGTTGTTTTCTTCTGTTTATAGTACCAGTCTTTGGGTTTCGGTGGAGGTTTTTTTGTTGGGTTTTTTTTTTAGACATAACTATCAAAGTTTTAAACTTCTTTGTGCTCACCTTTACCAAAGATCTCAAGACTGTTTAAGACTTGGGACAGACTTTCTAGTAGGGCCTGTAGCAATTGGACAAGGGTAATGGCTTTAAACTGAAAGAGGCTAGCTTTAGATTGGACATAAGGAAGAAATTCTTTATGATGAGGGTGCTGAAACACTATCACGGGTTGCCCAGAGCAGTGGTAGATGCCCCATCCCTGTAAACATCCAAGGTTAGGCTGAAGGAGGCTCTGAGCAACTTGGTCTAGTTCAAGATGTCCCTGCTCATTGCCAGGGGGTTGTACCAGATGACCTTTAAAGATCCCTTCTAACTCAAACTATTCTATGATTCATCACTGTTGTCTTTATGGGGATGGAAGAAGGTTTTGTTGAATTTGAGGCCGGGCTGAAAACATTGAGGACATTTGGCTGGACTGGTACTGCCTCTACAGTGTGGGACACAGAAATCAATGGTTTCTCTACCCCAAGGACCATTTAAAGGGACAGCTGTCTTACTGTAACTAAGATGAGGTATAGGAAGACATCAGTAAGGGAAGAGTTAGCAAGACAAGGAAAATTCTGATAAATAGAAAATGTCATGAAAATGAATACATAGATGGTAGGAGAGAAAAAGGGAACTCTGTACAATGGGAGAAAACAAGACTGAGAAAAGTTCAAAGAAAATGTTAGCTTAACCTTAGTAACCCACTCACACTAGAAGGGCAAAGAATCTCATTTAATGTTTCTTAGGTTTCAGAATTCATTGTACTTTGAAAGAATACTTGATAAATTATTTAGACAGTTTCAACTGAGATTGGAAAAATCCCAGCCTGTCAGAAGCTAGGTTAAAAAAGGTTGGTGCTTTATAAATAATTTACTTCTTTGGGGAGGAAAAAGCCATACAGGTCTAAAGTAGAGAAGCACTAAACCTGCTGAAGCTTGCTAGCCATACAGTGAATTTAAGCCAGCACTACAAGCTGAGTGCTCTCATTTAAAAGCGGAGGCTATGCCAAAGCTGCGTTATCAAAAGGAGGTCAACATTAAAGAGTCTACAATTCACTGCTTTTATACATTCACCCTTTTAACACCACAAGCATACTCCAGTTTGGGGGAAAAAAAAAAAAAAAAATGGTAAAAGCCTCTTTTTTCAGTGATTTCTCATAGAAGCTAATTTAATAAAGCAAGCTTATCATATCAGTGTTGGGGTTTTTGTTAATTCACTAGTTTTATTTCTGTAAAGCAGACATTCTCCAGCTTCATCATACCAATCCAATGTTCTTAGCAGATAGTTCTGTTCCAGTCAGAATTGCTTGACATTTCAAGGGAACTAGAGCAAGGGGTTTGTTTGTCTGTTTTTTACATGGAATAATTATTACTCATTGTGTTTGTTATAGTACCTTTTAAGACTAATCACCATAGTAACAGAGGAAATGAATTTATACATATATTTTGTCATGGCTCTTATTTCAGCAAGTACAAGTGCAGAATTTGGTGATAGCAATGCCCTTCTATTCCAACATGCTAGCACTATGTAATATTCTGAGTAATGCCACGGGAGTGATATTAGATGTATAGTGAGCACAGAAGCTGTCCCCACTGCCAGTGTAACTCTGCTGGCTGTCATGAGACAACACTTCTCCCCAAAGACACCATTCTATGAGTGGCTTTTGTCCTCCATTCCTCACTGAAGTCTACAGAAAATAAGGTGACTCTGCATCTTACGAAGCATAAGACCCTAAATGCAGTATTTCTTTCTTACTTCTAACCACTACAAGAGCCCTAGATAAATAACTGATCAGCCTATCACTTAATTGTGTATATGGTCAATACACTCAGTGGTGAGGATGATGAATGATATTTTCTGGAAGTTTCACTGACATATATCGGGACTGTCTCAGATTTGTGGCTAGCAAGAGAAAATAAATGCTATAGATCTGGTAGGTGACTGATGGATTGGAGCTCTGCAGCAGAGAGATTAGCTGGATCACAATACCTAAGAACTATTTAGTGTGTGCCCATATATGAAACTGGAATTTCACTTCCATGCCTCCTATGCAGTCCAATTAGCTCACTAGTCACAGCTAGGATATGTGCATCTCTAAGCAGTCTGTCTTGATACTTTTTGGTAGAATTATTATGTGTACCCTGTGAGAAGAAGATGTATTTAGACTTGATTTTCAAAGTATCACCACTGTGAGAGAGCACACCAGGGCAACACACCCCATAATTTGGCTGACCTGTGGGGGAGGCTGAAAGAAGCAGAGTCATGACTTTATTAATTCCTGAGAAACTTAAAAGCATATGGCCCACAGCATGACAACATGTACTGCACACGACTGTGATGCAGCCTCTTACACCCCATAACTAGAAACATAACACTTTCTATCTTCAGTGCCCTCAGTATCGTTCTTTACTAATTCATGTAATTTCATTCTGTAATACTGATGTGAAGAAAATTCCTTTGTTTTGACCTACTGGCCCCAACCACGTTGCAGTTCTCAC
>NW_009944405.1:0-2822 GCF_000696875.1 Nestor notabilis | reverse complement strand
ACTCTTTCTTATGTCTGGGGCTTTAACCAAGTAGAGTGACAAATCCCTGCCCTCCTCAGCCTTTGCTCAGAGGCACCTCTGGATGTTTCAGGGTTTGAGGGCTGGAGCAGAGGCGATCATTTCTTATCCTGATTCTCATCAGCTCTGAGGCCTGTATTCAGCAAAGATATGTAATTCTCACCAAAGCAGGATGCTGCTTGAAACACTGGTTTTAATTTGGTATCTTTATACTCCATGTTAAATCTTTAAACTGTAAGAGCTTAATGAAGATGATAATAAAGGAGTTGGAAGCTTCCTCTTTTGCATTTACAATGAATATATTCTACATAACTAGTGGGCAGAACATAGTTATATGTTCCAGGTTGTCTAGAAGTGCTATGAATGAAGAAAAAATGGCCACCCTCAGTTTTAGTAGCAACATACCAGTATCGTGGGAGTATGATCACAGCTTGAAAAGTCATATGGAGCTTGAAGTAGAGAGTTAAATGGGGAAAAAGAAAGCTTCGTTATTAAAAATCAAGAAATTCTTTAACATTCATTGTTGATCCCTTTCAAATGAGCCTTTATGCTACAATTGTCATAGATCAAGGGGTTATCAAGGTTTTATGTGTTTATTATATATTAACTAGATGATCTTAATGGTCCCTTCCAACCCAAACCGTTCTGTGATTTACTCTTTTTTTTTCAGATTTGCCAATTGTAGCGTAACAACTGCAGAAGGGTAATCTGTGCTAAATAATGGTAATAAAAACTGAAGAAAAAGAAATGGAGGATTAGTTTGCTTGTTAAATTTTATGTCATTCTTTGCTTTCAAAATTAGCTTCCTAATCAATACTTCTGCTCTTCACATTTACTTACATCAGCTACCAGAGGGAAAAAATCGCTAGTTGATAAGTATCACCAAGGATAAAAAAATCTATTTCAATGTTACTCTGTCTTATATAGAATAATAGTCACTATATGGGAAAATACTGATACAGCAAAAGAAACAAAACCCTTAAGCACCTCTGCCTTTTATTAAAGCTAATGCAAGCTGGAGAGTAGGCTCCCTGGGGAAGGGGTTTCAAGAGCGTCTGCAGATCCCTACCCCTGTAGTATCCATTGTGCTACTGGGGTACCTCTGTGGGAACTGAGACTCAGCCACTAATAGGAGATATGTGCAACTTTGGGTTAAATTCCTTGTTTTAAAAGTGATATAATGACACATAGAGGGTGGGAAGTGTAATTTTTAAACTGGTACAATGTATTACTTCATGTTCTTAATTGCTTGTTGGTTGGCAGTAGGAGGTAAGACACAGGAAGGAGATGGAAAAGGACTTTGTGGTATGTGTTTGCAGCCTGTTCCTGCAAGGTGGCTCTCCCAGGGTGGGTGTCAGGAAGCATCAGTTTATCTAAACTGATATATCCCATCACTAACCTGGCACAGCACTGCCTTCCAGGCATCCCACTGGGGTCTCTTTCAGTGCCAGTGCCCACAGATGCCAGAGACTGAAATGGAAAAATGGGCACCATAGTTACTACTGTGGTTATTGGAAGCATAATCATGGGGGCTGGGCTGGGCTGGGCTGGGGGAGGGGTATTTAAGCTGCATTTTGTTTCTGTTCTTGCATGGCTGCATAACAATTAGTGACTTCTATTGAATGTCTCCCTGTTTGCTCCTTGGCCATGTAGCTACATGGGATGCAGCACCCAGGCACGCCCCGGCATTGTTGTTTGCCTGTTCTGCACGAGTGGTGCCAGGGAGCACTGGGTGGCCAGGGCTGGCTCTGAGATGCCGAGCAATGCTCTGCTGTTCCCCACAGTTGCCATTTGCATCTCAATGCCAGAACTGGGCCGATGAGCTGGGCTCCATCTCACACCAGAGTAATAATTGATTTCAGGCCTGAGTAAGTCCATTGAGCTCAGCTGAGTTTCTTCAGATTTACATTGACATTAACTGAGATCAGTTTGTGACCTCTGTGTAAGATGAAACATTATTATTAAGTGTTTTTCCTTTTGCATTCATGAAAAGCCAAGGACATGCTAGTGACAGTCATATGCTAATAAGATAAGGGAGCAAGAGATGACTGAGGGAGGAATAAATAGTTTTGAGTACAAATCTTTCATAATATACCTGAGAAATCTTTCACAATTCTGAGACAAAGGTGATCAGTATTTAGATAGAGATGGATCTGACAAACATACTATATATAGATCTAAATGTTCATTCCCATGATTTCAGAATGGTTTTGCCATCAAGTTCAAAAAATGAGTTATCCAAATTTTCATTTTTCTTTTCCTCTCATTGAACTTTATGCTTTCATAGGAATATGTTCACCTTATTCACAGTAATGCTTTGCTTTTTTATTTTGAAAAAAAAAAAAAGTTTTAATATTATATGATAACCTTGAAAATTAAATGCAATAATTTGGTAATTATTTATTGATTTGTAGTTCCATTCCCTGTTGTAAAAAACAAAAAAAAGAAAAACCCCAAAAATATCTGAATTCTTTGAAATAGAATCATAGAACAGTTACGGTTGGAAAGGACCTTAAGATCATCTAGTTCCAACACACCTGCCATGGGCAGGGACACCTCACACTAAACCATGTCACCCATGCTCTGTCCAACCTGGCCTTGAACACTGCCAGGGATGGAGCATTCACAACTTCCTTGGGCAACCCATTCCAGTGCCTCATCACCCTCACTGTAAAGAACTTCTGCCTTAGATCTAATCTAAACTTCCCATTTAAGTTTGAAGCCATTAGCCCTTGTCCTGTCACTACAGTCCCTAATGAAAAGTCCCTCACCGACATCCTTATAGGCTCCCTTCAGATACTGGA
>NW_009944404.1:1183-1496 GCF_000696875.1 Nestor notabilis | reverse complement strand
TCTGGGGACCCCAGTCCAGCTCAACCAGGGACACAGGCAGGACGGACAGAAGGTGGCCATGAGGCACTTTATTGCCATGCAGAGCTTGGCAGGCGCAAAGAGGGGACTGGGGGGGCACCCACACCAGCCCCACCACCCGCAGAGGTGCTTTGGTGTACAGGAAGAGAGAAGCAGTGACCCCCCATCCCTGGCAGACCTGTCCTACTGCCGCTGTTCCCCCAGCTGAGCACCCCAGGGTGTCCCCATGGGCATGAGGCCATGTCCCCTCACAGGGAGCTGCTGTGGCAGGAGCTGGAGCCAGCAGGCGAGGACT
>NW_009944404.1:267-1108 GCF_000696875.1 Nestor notabilis | reverse complement strand
CCCCAGCCCCTCCGGAAAGGGATGGTGAAGAGCCCATAGGTGATGGGGTCCAGGCACGCGTTGAAGAGGCCGAATATGAAGAGGATGTGGGCAAGGGCGGGTGAGACCCTCTTCTCCATGGCCCGGGGGCAGAACCAGTACCACAGTCCCAGCAGGTAGTAGGGAGTCCAGCAGAGGATGAAGGAGGAGACGATGACCAGGCTCATCTTCAGCATGCGCAGCCGTGCCCGTGGGATGTTGTCCCTGGAGCACCGCAGTGACGTGTCCTGGGAGGAGACTGGGGAGGACCATGGCCCATGAGCAGGGGACACTTAGGAGCCTAGTTGGAATGGGGACCCCATGCTCTGAGGGAGGGCTAGGGGTTCCCCACACACAGCCTCAGCCGGGGCTCCCTCCTGCTCTCCCCATCCCAGGGTCCCTGCAGAGCCCCTGGGCACGGGGTCGTGGCATCCCAGACACTCACAGAGGCTGGAGCCCATGCGCCGGGAGATCTCCAGGAGGATGCGTGTGTAGCAGCAGACCATGATGAGCAGCGGGAGCAGGAAGAGGCAAGTGAAGCCCAGCATGTTCTCAGCCCGGGGCTGGGCGAAGCTGCCGAGCGTGGTGCACTGCGTGAAGTTGTGCAGGGGGTGGATGGTGACTGTGACCGTGCGGAAGAGGAAGAGCTAGAGGCAAAGCAGAGGTGGGATGGAAGCCCCCTCCCCAGGGGCTCCAGGCCTCCCTAAGGTAGGACACCAGTATCCGAGCCAGGGACCACTGGAGCCACAGGGTCAGACCCTCGTCATCTGAGTGGAACCCGGAGTCACCCCAGCACCAGGCGTGCTCCCCATTCCCAGGGAAT
>NW_009944404.1:0-213 GCF_000696875.1 Nestor notabilis | reverse complement strand
TCGCGGCAGCTCCGGCTCTGGGAATAGCCCAACCGGGCACCCTGGGAGGTGGCACAGGGTCTGGGTGGGCACCTTCCACGGAGCATGAGCTGGAGCAGAGCCCTGCACCGGGTACCTGTGGCACTGAGAGCACTGCACTGAGGAGCCAGGCGACATGCAGCATGATGCGGTTCCTCCTCCGGGCGCGGGTGATGGCCAGTGGGTGCAGGATGG
>NW_009944403.1:2105-3871 GCF_000696875.1 Nestor notabilis | reverse complement strand
AGGGTTCTCACAGGTGACCGTGCACCCATCCATCCCTCCGTCTGCAGAACGGCTTCACACCCCTCCACATCGCCTGCAAGAAGAACCACATCCGGGTGATGGAGCTGCTGCTGAAGACAGGAGCATCCATTGACGCCGTCACCGAGGTAGGTGGGCTGCAGCCAGCCCCAGCTCTCTTGCTGCTGCCCGTGCAGAGCAGGGGGTCATGGCCTTGTTGGCTCTGCTGGCCCCCAGGCACCTTCTTCATCATGGCTCAGAGCTCTTTGCAGCTCAGGACATGGTGAGCTTGGCAGCATCTCTCCACAGCTGCTCCCTGCAGGGCACTAGGTCTCCATGTTCCACTCAGCTCCCATGTCAGGCTGCTGGGATGAGAGTTTGCCCCTGCGCTGGAGCGTGCCCCAGGGACAGGGAGGAAGGGGCAGGAACTGATGTTGGCAAAGCCATCATCCCCCATCTTGGCTTCTGGCCGCTTTCTCTCTGCAGTCCGGCCTGACCCCCCTGCACGTGGCCGCCTTCATGGGGCACCTGCCCATCGTCAAGACCCTGCTGCAGCGTGGAGCCTCTCCTAACGTGTCCAATGTGGTGAGTCCCACCACGGCTCAGGCTGTGGGAACTCGTCATGGCAGGGTCCAGCAGGAGATGGGGATTGCTCGATCCCTGCTCCCTCTGCAGCCCCTGCTCTGTGCCGGCAGGAGGAACATGGGAGCAGAAAAGGTTGTGGGCACTGCTCTCCCGTGCTCAGACCAGAGGAACGACTGCAGGAGGGCATTTACCCTCCTGTGGCCTCACTGCTTTATCCTGTCCTTGGTGCAGAAAGTGGAGACACCCCTACACATGGCAGCCAGAGCTGGGCACACGGATGTGGCAAAGTACCTGCTGCAGAACAAAGCCAAAGCCAACGCCAAGGCCAAGGTAGGTACTGAGAACGTGTGTGATAGTCCAGCCGGTGCTGGTTTCTTTGCTCTGTGCAACAGCAGGAGCGGGGCTGGGGCCTTTTTGGCATGGCAAAGGGACTGGTCCAGATCTGCCCCAACACTTTCTCTGCCTCCCTCGCAGGATGACCAGACCCCTCTGCACTGTGCTGCACGCATCGGCCACACTGGCATGGTCCAGCTGCTGCTGGAGAACGGCGCCGACCCCAACCTGGCCACCACGGCGGGGCACACACCACTGCACATCACCGCCAGGGAAGGGCACGTGGACACGGCCCTGGCCTTGCTGGAGAAAGGGGCCTCACAGACCTGCATGACCAAGGTGGGCTGGTGGCAGTGTCCCTGTCGCAGGAGGGGCAGCGTCCTCCTGCGCCGCAGCGTTGCGCCGGTGCTGTCCTCCTCGTCCCTGACGCGCTGTGATGGGCTGCCTGTCTCCTCAGAAAGGATTTACCCCTCTCCACGTTGCAGCCAAGTACGGCAAGGTGGACGTGGCGGAGCTGCTGCTGGCGCGCGAAGCTCACCCCAATGCGGCAGGGAAGGTGAGTGCTGCTCCTGTGGGTGACGTGGCACAGGGAGAGGCTCTGTGTGACCTGTCTGTGCTCTCTCCTCCTCCCCAGAACGGCCTGACCCCGCTGCACGTGGCTGTGCACCACAACAACCTGGAGATCGTCAAGCTGCTGCTTCCCAAGGGGAGCTCCCCGCACAGCTCGGCGTGGGTAAGGCTGGGCAGGGTGTCCCTGGAGATGTGTTGTGTGCCTGAGGCCAGCAGTGCCCCTCAACCCGCTCTCCGCAGGGGTGCCGGGCAGTTGTCCTGTTCCAGGACAGGCAGTGTCA
>NW_009944403.1:1838-2074 GCF_000696875.1 Nestor notabilis | reverse complement strand
AAATCCCTGTTGGCAGCGCTTGGGCTGCTGCTCGGGGATGTGTTTCCATGCAAGCCCTGCCAAGCAGCGCTGTGGTCTGGCAGTTTGGGAAAGCACACACAAATGTTTGCATGCAGCGATGAAGCAGTGAGTCAGAAAACCCACGGGCTCGTGCGGCTCACCCACTCTGCCTGAGGATGGGGAAACATCTCCCCAGGGAGCAGAGCAGCAGCCTCCCTTTCCCACAGTGTTTGCAG
>NW_009944403.1:0-1753 GCF_000696875.1 Nestor notabilis | reverse complement strand
GGTACCGGCGCCAGCCCTGCTGCTCTGTGTCATCAGGCAGGGCTGTGCTCAGGGCCCTGCAGGCTCTGCCTGAATACTAATGCTGCGTGTTGGAGTCTTGCTCCACACCTCAGCCAGACACGTTCTAGGAGGTCTCTGTCTACCCTGGCTCCTCCAGCTCCACGTGCCTGAATGCTGCTGCTGTAGGAATTAATGTATGGAGAACTCCAGCACAGCCGATACCAGTTGAACTGGTACCTGAATGACTGCAGGAGAGCACTTACCTTCCTGTAGCCTCACCCAGTTGAACCTGGTCTTTGAAACCCCTGTGCTGACTGGGCTGGAAGAGTGGGATATGGCCTCGGTGTCAGGGCTGGTTGATGTCAGGGCTGGTTGATGTCAGGACATGGCTTGAGCTCTGGAGGACGGGAAGGATGCGCTGGCCTGGAGGGACAAGGTAGTGCTTTCTGTGCCTGCTGGTCTGAGCCCTGCCATGCACCTCTCCCCCTGCAGAACGGGTACACCCCCCTGCACATCGCTGCCAAGCAGAACCAGATGGAGGTGGCCAGGAGCTTGCTGCAGTACGGGGCTTCTGCAAACGCGGAGTCCATGCAGGGAGTCACCCCGCTGCATCTGGCATCCCAGGAGGGGCACGCGGACATGGTGGCACTGCTCTTCTCCAAACAAGCCAACGGCAACCTAGGCAACAAGGTGAGTTGTTGGCATGTCCTGCTTGAGGCAAACAAGCCGTGAGGAGCAGATGGTGACACTTCTTGCTGACAATGTGCTGGCCAAGAGCAGGTCGGTCACTTCGCCAGGCTGGGGACCTGAGTTAAGCCTAGTAGAGCTGCAGTGATGGCATTGCTGCTGTGCCGACACCTCCTCTCTTTGCAGAGTGGCCTCACTCCTCTCCATCTCGTGGCCCAAGAGGGACATGTGCTGGTTGCTGATGTTCTGGTGAAACACGGAGTCACAGTGGACTCAACGACCAGGGTAGAGTAGTGCATTGGCCGTGGCTGTGGTGAAAAATGGGGTGGGGGGGCAGAACTAGGCGTGCTATAGGAGGAACAATGCTTTCCTCTCTGTGCAAGTCTCCCCTCTCACAGGCATCCTTTCCATCTTGTCCATATCCTGGGGACCCTTCCTCTTCTCCCCCCCCCCACACACTTCCCTGGAACGATGATTCTTGCCTGTTCCCACAGCTCATCCCTGCACTCCTGGGCACAAAGTGGTGTTCTCCGCAGTGTGCCCTCTGCTCTGGTCCTGGGTCTTTTCCTGAAGCCCCATCCTTCATCCATAGGGGCTTGCCCATAGGATGAGCGTACCCAAGCCAGAAGTGCAGGAAGCACCACTTGATGGGCAGGCTGAGACCTGATTTCCTCTTTCAGATGGGCTATACTCCGTTGCACGTGGCCAGCCACTATGGGAACATCAAGCTGGTGAAGTTTTTGCTGCAGCATCAGGCTGATGTCAACGCCAAGACTAAGGTACAGAGATATCCTGTGCTCCGAGCACCCTTCTGCTCCGGGTGAGAGCATGAGGGTTGATGGGGAGGGCTTAATCTTCGTCCGTGTTTCCACTTCTCCCTCACAACATCATTCCTCTCTCCACGGCTGGAAGCTGCTACAGTCTAAGCTACAGCCCTGGGCAAGTGATGGGTTCGGTAGAGCCCTTTGCTTACCCCAGAAAGGAGGGAGCTGCCCTCGTGCTCCAGACATGAAGCACAATGCGAGGCTTTGGGGGGTCATTTCTGGGGCCGCAGACACCCACAGCC
>NW_009944402.1:0-9222 GCF_000696875.1 Nestor notabilis | reverse complement strand
GACGGGGTCGGTGCGCGGTGGGAAGAGCCTGCAGTTAATCGCTCCCGCAGCATGAAAACTTGCCTCGTCCACTGCTCTGGTGGGCAGAGTTCAGTCGTGTAGCGGTGTTCGCTCCCACAGGCGGAAGGTTCGGAAGGACCCCGTGTTTTCGTTACGTTAAGAGAAACACGGATTTGAGGGGTTTCCGTCAGTCACACTGCCAAAGCTTGAAAGATGTCTTGTCTGGTGTATAAACACAGCGTTCAGCGGCGAAACCTAACTGGGTTAACTATTAGGAATAAGGAACATGCAGGGAATGCGGTGGGAGTATGCAGTATCTGTTCATCAGCGTAGGTGATCAAATGGCCAAAGCTGCTCTTTCGGTTTGGCTGAATTCACTATGTCTTAATAGTACCCTGAAAAATGATTGTGGTATTTTGGGATATCACTGCTTTCAATGGATTTGTGGCTTGTTTAATCCTGCTTTATGAGAGATAGGCTAAGGGAAGCGAAGGAGTCAATTGGCGCTACCTTTGCAGCAGGCTCAGGACAATATAAAGCTTATGGCAGAGTCAATGGAAATCCATAGAGCCTGGGCTTACACAGCTGGGAGCACATTCTCCTGTTTTCATGGCCCTTCTCTTCAGATTCGGTCCTGAATTTGTCCACCTGGTTAATAAAATTCATCAGGACTTCAGAATATAAACTTTGCAAAAGTTTTTTGTTTCTTTCTAGAGAGAAAAAAAAAACCCAACAACAAAAACAAAAAAACCAAAACACAAAACCAAACCCCAGATGCCACAGTTACAGATGAAAAAAATACCTAGCAAAAGGGCGCTCCAAATATCTGACACTAGGCTTTCTGCACCCTACAGTATAAATAACAGGCTTAGTCCACGTAATTGCTTTCACCTTAGGTATGTCTTTTCCACAGTAGTGGGCACCGTCTCACCCTATCAACCTCCCCTGCCCTTCTGGTGATCATTCATTTACTTGGACTTTTCACTCATCCGATTTCTGCTCTGGTTTGGGTTTAGGACTGTTTTTTGGTGCGGTGGTTGGTTTCGAAGGGGTGTTTAAATGTTTGTGTATATGGAAGTTAAGATATCAGATGCTCCGTGCAGACGAAACCTCTTATCTGTTAGGGTAAGGGAAAATACCCAAACCAAACAGGCTGGTTGTTCTGCGTTATGCTGGAAAGCTGTAAACAGAAAAGTACATGGTGAAAACATAGTTCTGTACTAGCTCTAGTCTGTAATACTCATCAATCAGTAAAGTTGGTCACATTTCTATTTGCACATCAAGCACTTAACAAAAAGTTGACCTAACAAAAGTTTTGACTAAGCACTCTCCTGGAAAAGAAAAAACCCAACCCATTCTTACCTGCACTCTTATCATAGAGTCACAGGATGGTTTGTGTTGGAAGGGACCTTAAAGATCATCCAGTTACGACTCCTCCCACTAGAGCAGGTTGCTCAAAGCCCCATCTAACCTGGCCTCGTAGAGTTTTTAAGTTAGAAAACTACCTGATTGTGTTTTTAGAAAACACAGTTTAGTAAAAGACTACTCCATGAGAATTCTTGTCTGTCTTTCCCCTGCTGCCATTGTTTTTTCCTTTTGTATGATGAAGAACTTCTCTTGAGAGAATCGCATAGCTGTGACAACAGCAGTATTTCTCCCCTCACTATTACACCCTCAGCATAATATGAGCTGGCTGAAAGTAAGTAAAAAGATTAGGTTAGTATGGTGTGTATATGAAGAAACACAGCAGTGTATTTTAGTTTTGAGGATACCCATTTTTCTCCCTTACCCTGAGTCTTTCCAGCTGCTGCCCGGGCCCCTCTCTCTGTGGCATCCTTAGCCTAGACATGCTTGCCCCATGTCACATCTTACCTTCCTGCCTTTCTTATGTGTAGGAGGTGCATTGCCAGGCTTTAGCTGCATCTGCCATTGCTGTTGGATGGGGTTTTTTTCCTCTCCAATCTATAAAAAACATTGTGGGGATTTTTTTTTTAGTGCCAAAAAGGTTTTGTGTTCCTTACAATCTGTTATATATTAACAGAAGTTATGTTGTGGTGAGTGAGGTTGGGCTTAAGTGCCCAATACAAAAATGCTGACTGTCAGATGTTTGCATCTCAATAAGGTTGTCTGTGCTGGAGAGCTTTCAGGGATAAAGTCCCAAATAGTTTAAGTATCACGCTGCATGTTTTCCTCTGCCACAATGGAGGACAGCTTAATAGCTTGCAAACATTTTTAGAATGGCACTTTTTTCTTACAAAAAAAAATATTCAGGATATTCTTAAGGCCTAGACATACAATTAATTTTATTAGTTACATTTTTAGCTGGAGTAATGACAAGGGTCCCTAAGCCTTAAGATATTGAATTTTATGTATTCAGTATTTTCCCCTAGAGGTAGAATTGTCACCAGGATTGGGTAGCATGATCTTGTTCTCTTTTGCCAGGCAAAACACAAAAAAAATCCACTTCATTTTTCAATTTGGAATAAACCCCATCATTTATTCTTCAAATCTTGAGGAAATGAAGTGCCTTTTGGGGTTGGGCACTTCAAAGCTGGTTCCTTTGCAAAGGGTTGCAAACTGTTTAAGATTTGTGTCATTTCTTCCAGACATTCAGCCATATGATCCAACCTTATTCAGGTTCTGTGAAGAAGTTTAACTGAGCCATAGTCTTTTCTGAAGTGGCAGTTTCCAAGGGCTGGAAAATAAAACAGTGAACACAATAACACGTTATGGGCTGAGGAAATAAAGGACAACCTGCAAACTCCTGCCCAGTGTCTGTTTGCTTGTCACAATCATGCTTTGAGCTTTGGGTCCCTTCCAACCTGGTGTTCTGTGGTTCTATGAACATTTGTTATGCCCACCAATGCCAGTGTGCTCTCCATTGAAACATCCTCTCCCTCTCACCCTCTCCAGCATCTCTGGAAGCTCTCCCCACAGACTATGTTGAGACTATTGTATTTGCCTGCCTGTCTCTCAAACACTTATGCTCTTCTTCCTCCTCTGGACTTCACCTGGCCTCTGCCTGTTACATGAACTTCCATTAAACTCTTGCTTAGTGCATCTATCTCCTGCTTCCCACATCTGGTCCCCTTCAAAGCTCATTCAGTCAGAATTCTTCATGTTTCTTCTCCCAGTACAAACTTTTTCAAGCACATACTTGTTCTACCTGCTTTATCACTCATGCTTTATTAAACTGGGTTTATTCCCTGCCCATGGCAGGGGGCTGGAACTAGATGATCTTTAAGGTCCTTTCCAACTCAAACCATTCTGTGATTCTGTTAAGCCCGGTATGCTGTTCTCCCATTATATCTTCCTTCAGCGCTTCAAATTTCACTGTCTAGGTAGTCCTCACCCCCATCACTGAACCCCAGCTAACCTATCTACCTGCTTATTTCTGCATTATCCTTCCATCAATGCTGTTGCCTAAAGCTGCTATGACTCAGTGAAATCTTACCACCATCTTTTTTGTAGAAATATCTGTTCCTCTTTTTATCCATAAAATTTCAAAAGCCTGTCTTTAAACTTTTCACATTAAATCTCTTACCCTAACTTCCCTCTAATCTTCCTATAAAATCGCCACTTACGCTCTGTGACATTCCTCATGTCAAATCTCCCCCTGAAAGTAAAATGATCCTCAAACATAGTACCACTATCCCTCTTGACTCTTCCTTTGAACCTTTTCTCACTAATGCTTTCCAAGCCATTGCTCTGCTGTCCCGCAGCCTTATTTCTCTCTCCAACCACTCCTGCTGCCTTAGATCACATGCCTAGGCTGAGACAAAACCTGCTGAAACATACTTTGCAAGCAACTTCCTCCTCGCACTGTTTTGTTATCGTTAACAGGACACTTAATATCTCTGTCAGAGACTGTCAAAAATAAGGTGGTGCTCCGTAATCTTGACCACTGGTCTCTCACGACTTGAGAAGGTTCAATCATAGAGGATCTCAGTGAAGGCAGGAAGCTGTGAAGGGTAACGTGGAGATGCTGGTAGTTGCATTTCTGGACAGTGAAGTGATCGTATGTTTTGTCTCTTAACTAACTTCCTTTTTAAAAGTATATAGAGGGAGGTTTTATTTCTCTTTACATCTGTAATGTTTCCTTTTCAAATTCTTTTTTAATCTTTGGTTTATCTCTTCTTAACTACCAAATTCTGTTACCGCTTGGTCTTGGTTGTTTCTGCATTTTTGTCTAGATGTGGATAAACTGCTGTCCCTCACAATTTAATACCACTTTCTGCTACTTCTGAGCTATGCACGCTGTCTAAATCTGAGAGGCTTAGCCTATCATCGTGGATTTTTATTTCCTCAATTTTCATTCCAGAAATTAAGTTATTCTCTCCCCCCTTGCTGGAGCTGGGTGTCACAGCACCAACCTTCTGACAAGGTTTTCCTTTGTAAGGTTCAAACAATTAATTATGTTCTAGTTGCTGTAGTCAGTGCTTTAACTGGATTACTGTGACTTGTGCCTGCAAACACACAAACCTGCCAACCCCAATTCTACTGAAATAGCCATTTTATCCTATTTGCTGTGCTACTGAATTGGATGATTCAACCTTTTTTTTCGCAAGTGCTAGACTCTGATTTGAAATCTCACGTGTAAATACAACAGAGCTTTATGAAATAGCTGGACTTATCAGGAGGTATTAGAATTCAAGATCAATCCTGAAGTCCATCTTATAGTCTGGTTTCTGTATGTGTTTTACCATTCTTGAACTCTGCTATCATTTGACCAAAAATAGCTATATAGTTTCTTTGGACTAGTTTGGTTTGACAGACAAAATAATACTGTTTCTTGCAGTCATGCATCTAGCTGATGGAGAAGGACTATGTGAAAAGGGAAAAAAAACCCCCAGACTTATGGAAAGAACTGTGCATGATTTTTCAAGTATTTCATCTTACACTATGAGAAACCAATGCAGAGACTGTCATCTGTCTCCAGCTGGCAGTTGTCGGATAAGAATGACAGCGGTGGTGGGAATGGATTCAGACTGTGCAGTTAACTTCAAAGGCGTGGGGAGAACATTTTCTGGGTGAGTAGGGCCTAGAGCAACTTGTTGAGGAGAAGGGATGAAACCAGACATGGTGTTAAAACATTACAGGGTGAGGTCTAAGAAGGCAGAGAAAAGCTGATGCTGATGAGCCTTATGGAGCTTGGGAAAGAAGGGAGGAAAGTGTAGATGCTCTAAGGCAGGCTATAAATCTGCTTGAGGACCAGTTTGTAAAAGGCATAGAAGTGAATCCCCTATGGTGAATTAGTAGGGCCAGGGTATGATCAACACAGAAAAACAGCACTTGGAGGAGACAGTTTTTCCATTGTGCTCCCTACTTTTGTGTTCACTGTGAAGGAACCTGGGGAGTGTCTTGCAGCTAAGCTCTTCGTTATGGATCATGCATCAAAATTGAAGTACTAGAAAGAAACACAACAATTTGAGAAAGTGAAAAATAACAAATTGCTGAACTGAGTGGCAGTGATAAAGTAGCAGATGAAATTCAGTGTAGATAAATGTAAAGCCACTTATGCTGGGAAAAATTTTGGAAGGTGAGAGACCACCTAGACATGCTTGAGCAGCACTGACTCCATCAAGATGAAGTGCTCCTGCAGAATGCCCATGCGTCCTTGCAATAAGTACCAGGGAGCATAATGCAAAGTCATTGGATTTGGCTGCATACTGATTTACTAGTCCAGCTCTACACTTGCCCTTTTGAGAACAAACTGCTTTCAAAATAGAGGACTTGATGATCCTTATGGGTCCCTTCCAACTGGAGCTATTACCTGGTTCTGTGACCTCTATACAGCTAACTCTCATTATAAGTTCAAAACATTGTTAAACAGATTTTGGTCCACACCAAAGATAATTTGGTTCCTGTGTTTCTGTCTGTCCAAATGTAAGCACACAAATGCGTAATTAGAAACCAAATGCTGTGGTTACTGGCTTGCTGTCAGTGTCGTGTTGGTACTGGTTACAATTCATAACCCTTCAGGGCTGTTGTGGTGTGGATTTGGTTTTAATTAACAGCCCTCTAGCTCTTAAGAGTGAGTTTGATTTTTTGAAGAACCAACACAAAGTCAGTACAAATTAATCAGGTCTCTTCATTCTCACTGAGCACGTCTTGGTTAAGTTGTTACACTGCATCCTTTTGATGTAACCTTAAGCAGGTGGCAAGCTGCACGCTGTAGAAAAGTGCAGCAGGCACAACACTCTGCTCCAAAAGAATTAGAGTTAGGGCTGACAGATCTCCTCAGAGAGCTGACTAAGAAACTTGGCCTGTGCTGAAATGCAGTAGATGATGCATGCAGAATTTAGTGTGATGGCTTTTTACAAGGCTTTGTTTGAGCTACCCGTTCATTTCGCGATTATTTTCCTCCTGCACCACAGTATTTCTAGGGCCTGCTGTGTTTCATAGGATGGACCATAACGAAGTTGCCTCTCAAAAGGAATCAGGCAGATATTTCAGGAATTTAGTACTGGTTATTAGTAGCAATCATCTGGAAGTGTCCAAAACAAACACAAACAGCAATCAATCAATGGTAGTGACTTATCAGTGAGTATAAGCAGAGGAGGGAGAAGCACTTGGAAGAGTTCAGAGTCAGTGTGTATGAAACCAAACAGACTACAAAGGGAAAAAATAGCTTAAAGATCACAAAAAAATAAAATATGCTTCCTACTGTTAAAATTATGTTGGTATTTTATACTATGAAACTTATGTCAATGATATGTGGCCATGCTATAAACATCTAAGATAAAAGCTTGGGACTGAATTTTTGTGTGAACTGGAACACTGCCTATCTTCTAATGATTTTCTATAAATAACTGTGGACAATGCTTAAAAACAAATTATGTGTTTTGCTCATAGTACACATTATTTGCTCTTTCAAGCTGAAAATGTGAAAGTAGTTAAGGTAGTTAAGATGACAAGCTTTAAATACATCTTAAAAAGAAGTTTTAAGCTTAAAAATTCCTTGAAAGAGGGCAAACTGCATACTCCATCCTGCCCACCAGCAAATCCACAGCCAATGCTCAGTTTATAGGATCTGTTCCCAAATCAGGTGTTACGACCCAACAGGTGTCTTCTTATGTGTTTGCTTTATTGCTGGACACTCAAAAAGGGATGAAAGGAAACTAATGAAGAAATAGTGAATGGCTGTTTGCGTGCAAGCACCTCAATGGGTTGCAAACAGGGAGAAAGTATAAGAACTTTCACTGCTTTTACCCTGAAACTGTCAGAGATATGGAGGAGAAAAATAGGAAAGGGGCCTATGAAAAATAGTGCTGGTTCCTGAGGAGGAGAGTAACTGAACTGAGTGGGAGCAGGTGATTTGTAGAGTGTGCTTAGTTTATGGTAAAACCACCCCCTTGGATTAGAGGCAACCAAGAGCAGGTGGGAACTAAATGGCTGGGTAGAGACATTCCTACTGAGTAAAGATTGGGTTATCACTGAAAAAAGAAGATCCAGTGGTCAGGTAAGGATTAATGGAGTCTTTGAAACTGTTAGGGATGTGTGCTTCGGGGGAGCTCAGGATAAGGCAGTGTGAGGAAAGGGGGCGCAGGTGGTGACTAGCAGAGGTGGAGAGAGAGCATGCAAAGTGTCAAGGCTGCTGCAGATGTGGAGAGAGCAATTGTGGAAATAGAGGAGTCATAGAATCATAGAATGGTTTGGGTTGGAGTGGACATTAAAGATCATCTAGTTCCAACCCCCTGCCAGGGGCAGGGACACCTTCCACTAGAGCGGGGTGGTCCAAGCCCCGCCCAACCTGGCCTTGAACACTGCCAGGGATGGGGCAGCCACAGCTTCTCTGGGCAACCTGTGCCAGGGCCTCAACACCCTCACAGGGAAGAATATAATCACTGTATATAGAAGACACAGCTACAGAGCAGTTCGCTTCAGAAGAAGCGACCAGTGATTGGGTCTGAATTGGGGAGTGAAATGGCAGAGAAGCAGCAAGCGAGACAAAGATGGAAGAAGCAAGCGGCAGGATGGGAGGTGGTCTAAGGGGGCAGAAATAGACAGGAAGTATTAGAAGGACTGGATGTCCAAGGGGGACCTTGGTGATCTGGGTGGCACACAGGAGCAACTGGGAAGCCTGACAGCCGAGATGAGGCCAAGACAGAGGAGAGCCTGTTCTCGCCAGCAGCTGTGGCGTGTTGGTAAGCTTGTAGTGACTTGTTAGTAAAATATGAAGGGAGTTCTTGCACTCAGCTCCTGCATGTAGCAACTCTGAGTGCCACTCCCCAGACATGGGGAAATTCAGAGGGTGTTCAAGGTCCCAGGAAAGTGGCTTCTGGGGTTTTCTAATTAGTGTGACTATCACCAGGGATAACAGGGAATGTAATTAGACTTCAAAGCCCTCTCTTGCATAGAAAATACTGATATATAGTGGCTTGGAAAAAGGGGCAGAACCCTATCTTTGCAGAGCTGAGGAGAAAAGGTTGAGGAGAAGAGAAGGCTATGAGTGCCCATGGTGTGCCGACGTGCTTGCAAGGCCATGAACAGGAAGGAGAGATTGAAGGAGACAAGGGGAGAACTACATGGACCTCACAGCGTAGGGTGCTCTGATTACAAAGTGAAGCAGCACATTTATGTAGCGACTGTACTGAAAGGGGGTTGAGCAAGAAGGAGTTAAGCAGTGTTCTGGCATTTCAGCCCAGTGCAGTGTTGCCATGAACTGCTGGCTTGACAGCTTCTGATATGGAGGGTTATTTTTTTGTTGTTACTCCTCTCTCTAGAGCAGCTGTAGCAGAGCTGTCCTGTGGTGCTTGCTGAGTGTCTGCTCCTGTTCTGTGGGTCTCTTCATTCACACTGCACAGGAGCGCTCACCGCACAGGGAAGCTGATCCCCCAGACTCACTGGCCAGCCCCCCTTGGGTTACAGGTTCTGTGTCCTGATGGGCTGGATTTCAGCTCACCGGCCAAGCTGAGGGCTTTCTGCCATTCCCAGAGTGTTAAATCGTGCAGCTCCTTTTGCTTTCAGTACAAGACACTTAAAAGCAGTCCTTGCTACATTGAGACTAACTCAGTGCATTCCCTTGTCTCTAGAGGTGAGCTCTAAACTGACTTGAGCTTGCAGTTCTCCGCCACGCTTCACCCGTCACACTAGACCCGGCTCAGCTTACAGCAGAGGCAGAATTTCCTCGAGTCCCTGTGCTGTGAGCCTTTCCTCCGTACTGCTGTCGGAGGGGGTGAGCTGCAGACACCACGGTGCCCTCCCGGACACACACCGCCC
>NW_009944401.1:750-4864 GCF_000696875.1 Nestor notabilis | reverse complement strand
GTCGTGGGGACGTGTCGGCGCAAGGAGCCGCTAGGATGAAGCTGGTGAGGAAAGACCTGGAAAAGGACAATGCGGGGCAGGTGACGCTGATCCCCGAGGAGCCCGAGGACATGTGGCACACGTACAACCTGCTGCAGGTGGGTGACAGCCTGCGGGCCTCCACCATCCGGAAGGTGCAGACCGAGTCGTCCACGGGCAGCGTGGGCAGCAACCGCATCCGCACCACCCTTACCCTCTGTGTGGAGGCCATCGACTTTGACTCGCAGGCTTGCCAGCTGCGGGTCAAGGGCACTAACATCCAGGAGAATGAGTATGTCAAGATGGGGGCCTACCACACCATCGAGCTGGAGCCCAACCGGCAGTTCACGTTGGCAAAGAAGCAGTGGGACAGCGTGGTGCTGGAGCGCATTGAGCAGGCCTGCGACCCAGCATGTAGCGCTGATGTGGCAGCTGGGGTCATGCAGGAGGGGTTGGCTAACGTCTGCCTGGTCACTCCAAGCATGACGCTTACCCGTGCCAAGGTGGAGGTGAACATTCCTCGCAAGCGGAAGGGGAACTGCAGTCAGCACGACCGGGCCCTGGAGAGGTTTTACGAGCAGGTGGTGCAAGCCATCCAGCGGCATATCAACTTTGAGGTGGTGAAGTGTGTACTGGTAGCTAGCCCAGGCTTCGTGCGGGAGCAGTTTTGTGACTACATGTTCCAGCAGGCAGTCAAGACTGACAACAAGCTTCTGCTGGAGAACAGATCCAAGTTCTTACAGGTAAGGAGCTAAACAGTCTGCAGACTGGGTAAAAAGAGGCTTAAGGAGCTGTCTTTGATAGTAGAAGATAATTACAAGGGTGATGGGAAATAATCAACTTATTTGAGAAAATAAATTTATGTCTGAGCATCATAAGGAAATTATTCTAATGCCTCCCAAACTATAAGGTAGTTATGCAAGATACAAGGATGGTTCTAGGATACCTTAATGTGAGGTACAGAAAGTATTAAATGTTGTACACTCTCTATAAAGGCATATTTAATTTTCCATTGAGAGTGAAGTAAGAGTCAGAAAACAGTTTAACTGTGGTGTTAAACTGTGGTGTCATACTCTATATCACGCATGTTTAATGACAGCTTTTTAAAAGCTATTTCTTTGAAAAGTACATGAATGTGATATAGTTTAGTAGTTCTGTTGATACTTTTGTACTGCATGGTTACATGTTCTGCAGACCATAGCATTTTTTCCTGTTACTTAGTCATCTCATTAGTTGAGTGGGGTTTTTTGCCTTTCACTGAAATAGACAAACTTGGAGCCTAAAATAAGTTTTCCTTTTCATAAGGATACTTGAATAATTTTTTTATTTGAGTAGGCATGTAATTTACACTTGCAAAAGGCTGGCGGGGGAGGGTGAAGTGAGGTATGTTCCCAGTGCTCCATGGTTACTGTATCTAGGAGACACATTGCAATAAGAAGCCTCCTTTCGCTTTTGTATCAAAGTGATAATAGTAAGTTTGAGAAGTTTTAATGTACTTCGCAGCTTTGCAAGCATAGTAGCTATGCAGTTTTGCAAGACTTGATGCTTTTCCACTTATGTCAGTAGTGTAAGAGGTCTTCCTCTTCTTGAATGCTTTAAAAAGGAGGGCCTTAAGTCTTAGTTTCTTAGTAGTTTAAAGTGGCCTTACCTTGGGGACTGTCTGCTATAGCTTGCATATTTAGCCCAGCCTTTGAATAAGAGAAGCAGCTTACCTGCACTTCTTAAAATACATTTTAAGGGATTAGACATATGCTTTGGGCTGCAGGAAAGATCCTTTAAGAAAAGAATTAGGTAGGTTTCAAGAAAGAGATATAGTGGAAGTTGTTTATGATTGGCTAATAAAAAAAAAAAAAAAAGGTCATTTTTATTAAAGATAAAAACCAAAACAAAACCAAACAACCAAATCTTTGACTTTTTTTACCTTAGGTCCACTCTTCGTCAGGACACAAATACGCATTGAAGGAAGCTCTCTGCGACCCAGCTGTAACTAGCCGTCTGTCTGACACTAAGGCAGCTGGTGAGGTCAAAGCCTTAGATGACTTCTATAAAATGCTGCAGCATGAACCTGACCGGGCTTTTTATGGTCTAAAACAAGTGGAGAAGGCCAATGAAGCTATGGCCATTGATACCTTGCTGATCAGTGATGAGCTTTTTCGGCACCAGGATGTGGCTACACGTGCTCGATATGTTAAATTGGTAGATAGTGTACGGGAAAACATGGGCACAGTACGCATTTTCTCCAGCCTGCATGTGTCTGGAGAGCAGCTTGGCCAGCTGACAGGGGTGGCAGCCATCCTGCGCTTTCCTGTTGCTGAGCTCTCTGACCAGGAAGATGAATCTAGCTCTGAAGAGGATTGATAACAGTGACTTCATTTCCAAGTCATGTTGAAATGACATTGAAGGCCCTTCCTTCCTAAATATGGTGTGCAGATGTGTAATGACCTGTAATTTAAGTTTTTGATGGTATTTTGTACAGTGTGTAGCTCTGTTCAGCACACTAGTGGGTAATGATTATCGGTTCTGTGGTAATGATTATTGGTATACTGTGCGTTAGAGCTGACTGTTTTTGCAAGCTACACCTTGGACCTCCAGCAGTACAAGAAACTGATTTGGCTCCCAAAAGCTGCTCATTCTGTATGTTGAGGCAGACTGGCAGCTTAGTGTTTTGGAATGTATATGAAAAGATAATAAACTAAGAGGAAGAAAATATGTCAGACCGTCTATTTCTGTTCAAGTGCTTGAAAAGAGTATTGCAAAACACATATAAACTTCTTCATGCAAGACCTAGCAAAACTGTGCTTGATCTTTCTGGGAATTCACCGTTTTTCCTAAGATGTGGCAAAGGAATGGGATCAACAAAACCTTCAGGGGGTTTTGTGGTGTTATGAGTCTAACTACTTAAATACTTCTGTGAAACACTTGAAAAAATCTTTCACAAACCAGACCCTTTAAATTAACCACTTCCTTCCTAATATCAAAGTAGATGCAAGACAAACTGTGAAGCTTAGTGCACCCATTTTGGTTATCTTTCTGAATGCTGTTACCTTCGGAGATTGTCCTGGAGGCTAGCAAGGTCTGATGTATCTTGTCATTGACTGTATTCTCAAAAATTTGCATTTTAGCACCCAGTTCTGACAAGGTATATGAAAAGACTTACAAAATCACAACCCAAGTTTACATGAGAAATCTTTTGACAACAAATAGTTCATAATCTGATATTTTTCTATTTGTGTACCTCTTTAAAAACATGAGCTATGAAACTGAAGTAAGCATTACATATTTATACATTTAACTTCAGCTTAAGATAATGACAACTGGAAAAATCAAAATTACTTTTCCAATTATTTGATCTGCTTAAAGTACTGAGAGCTACTGTGAGTTTTGTTTCTTTACTGGACCATAAATTTTAGACTGAGGAAGCATAATCTGCTTTCAGATTCTGAAATATCTTCAGTTTAAACCAGTGTTTTATGGTGTAGGTTGTGTGTGTAGCTAGGCATTCCTTTTTTAAATGTGATGGGAAAGGGAGAACAGGAGAGACTTGCAAAATTAAATTTGATTTAAGCAAGCCATGGAATGCTTGCAGAATATGGAAACAGACATAACAATGGAAGATTAAAAACACTAAACCTTTTACTCTGGGTGGAATAATTTTAGAAAAAGCATTTTTAATGGTACTCCCATATGCTGATGGGTGCCAGCCCTGTGAATTGGATATTATCTATTGCTAGCTGAAACATCCACCTACATTCCGTTACAGAGAAGTCCTTTTGAGATAAAAGTCGTATTCCTTTTCCCCATCATACAGAGAGTCTAAGGAATACATGAACAGCACTTAAATTAGAGTTGTACTTTATTACCGCTTCGATTGTTGTCTCACTGAAGACAAGCTCATTAAGATGGTTGTTTAGAGTCAGGTTGTGCAGATAAATTATATTACTTAGCTTTATGTTTTTTGTCTTGAATGGTGTTGAATGCCAGCAGTCATGAAGTGCTCAGGTAGGCTTCCTTCAGCAGTTAGGACTGGTTAAATTATTTAATTTTTTTTCCCCCTTTTAAAAATACGCCTAAGTAGATTTGCCAGCTAGAAAGCACC
>NW_009944401.1:0-719 GCF_000696875.1 Nestor notabilis | reverse complement strand
CCTGCTGTATACAGAGTTAGATGTAAAAACCATATGAAACAGGTAAAATAATATGACCTTCAATAAATGCTACTTATGTGCAGCAAATTATGGCTTCAGTCAGACTCATAATGTCTCAACTACGGGTTTAATTTCTTTAAAATAGACTGGTATGTTAGTATTTCCCTTAAGTAATGCACATTTGTTGGAATTGTACACAAATTATACTTACATTCAAAATCATAGTATGCCAGGAAATTCTTGGTTTAATTCTCAGCAAATCGAGAGAAATCAAACTGTTCCTTGGTTGGAGAATGTTTTGCTATTTTATTAGATGATTAATTCCAATTTAAACAAGAAATTATGAAGAGTTTTTGCTGTGAACTGTGATAAGATTACAATGTCAATTCTGCAAGTCTTGTTTTGTATTGGTGGTAGTATCTCCAAGGAAAAGAAGCAGCCATTTTGCTGCTTTTTGGGTTTGGGTTTTTTTTTCAGGTGTAACAGCAAACATCTGGAAAAAAGTATGTTCATAGTGATTTTTTTGAATTATTTACACTAAAAATTAAAATCCTGCACTGAGTTTTCAATTTATTAATTTTTATTTTTTTTAGCTATTGCCATCATGGCATTAAAGCCTCTGAAAGAAATAAACATTTAGTTGCCCAAAGTATGGAAGGGTAGGAGGTTTTTTGGGGGGGGGGGTTGGTTTTGGTTTTGGTGTTTGTTTTTTTTTTTTT
>NW_009944400.1:10987-13177 GCF_000696875.1 Nestor notabilis | reverse complement strand
TACTTTTAATATTCATACCTGTATATTTACAGGTATTTTAACATCAAAGGCAATGTGTAGTTGCATCCATTGTTCAATTTCTTCTACTACTAAAACTTCTGCCACCAGGGTTACAACAAGAGCATATCTGCTGCTGAAGTGATAATCCGCTTTGCTTTCCAAGCCTCCATCACAGTCCTGTGCATTGCGTGTCCCTGTTCTCTGGGATTGGCCACCCCCACGGCTGTCATGGTTGGTACTGGAGTAGGAGCCCAGAATGGAATACTGATCAAAGGAGGAGAGCCCTTGGAGATGGCACATAAGGTAAGAAATGTGGGTTACTGTTACAAGAACTCCAAAGGCTGGTGTTGGTGGCATGTTCCCAGTTGCTGCCTGAGCAGATCGTTACGTGCACACCAGCACGTGGCAGTAAGTGATGGATCACCAGCACGTGGCAGTAAGTTTGTTGGAATTAGGTGGTTTTCTGGGGAAATTACACATTAAAGCTTTGTTCATTGAATGGAGTCGTCCTGTTTTGCTGCAGGTGAAGGTGGTTGTATTTGACAAAACAGGTACCATTACTCACGGGACTCCAGAAGTGACACAGGTGAAGTTTCTAGTGGAGGGCAACCAACTACCACATAATAAAATGCTGGCGATAGTGGGGACTGCAGAGAGCAACAGTGAGCATCCTCTTGGAGTAGCAATAACAAAATACTGCAAGAAGGTAAGTTACTTATACAGGAATAGAGTAGTTTGTGTTATGGAAGAACTTCTCTTGCAGTACTTAATGAGTATGAATAGTCTTGTGTTATTTACAAAGTAATTTATATTCATTAGGGAAAGCTGAAAATTGTAGAGCCATATAAATCACTTAATAGCATATTAGATGCACTGGATACTCTAACTTACATTTTGATGATTGAATATTTCTCTGCTCCTGTTAGAGTTAGTTTGACAGCACTTTATTTGTGGGGGTTGTAAATGCTTTTATATTTTTTAAATATTTCTCAATTTACATCCTTTTTCTTCAGGAACTGGACTCGGAAACCCTTGGGACATGTACAGACTTTCAGGTGGTTCCAGGCTGCGGCATTAGTTGCAAAGTCACCAATGTTGAAGGATTAGTCTACAGGAAAAATCAAATGGTTGAAGAAAACAACATTAAAAACGTGACACTGGTGAAAATTGAGGAAAATATGGAGGAATCGGTGCAGCCTGCTTTGATTATTGACGCTGAGCTACCAGGTAAGCTAACGTTTAAGGCACACATGCAATAGTTGGTCAGTAGTGTTTTTCATGGTCACACATTACTTGAGACAATTTGATTAAATACATTTTGAAGTTACATGTTGAACATGGGGATGGGAAATCATATTGGCAGTTGTCTTTCAGCTCTTTCTGTTTTAACTTGGCTTCATCCTAAGTTGACATTTGCCATCCAAAAGGATGTATGTTTGCACAACTGACTGGTTTTCAATCCAGAACAGCTCTTTGTTAGCTCTTCCCTGTATATTGGGCTGTTAAATATAAATTAGAAGCACTGAGAAAGGGACTTGGTCCACTTTATAGTCCTTTGACCTGTGATTCTTGGTCCACTGACATGGTAACTTCCCATTACTGAAGAAATAGTGTTTTTCTTGCCAAGAACACATGAAAAAGTTGGTGGGGCAGAAAGTATTGAGAAAAACATACTTTGTGTTTAGATTATCTGTAATGATATTTCAGTGCATACTGGGAGAACCTGGACAGGGTTAACTGGAGGGAAGCTTCCTGGTTATCTATATGGTGATAGGATTGTATTTTCTTCCTTCAGCTACTAGGACTTCCCAGAAATACTCCGTTCTCATTGGGAACCGGGAATGGATGAGCAGAAACGGCCTTGTTGTTAAAAATGAAGTGGATAAAGCCATGATGGAACATGAGCGGAGAGGTCGCACAGCAGTTCTAGCAGCTGTTGATGGTGAGTTTAGTGCTGTCTTTTTTTATTCAGAGGTTGATTTGTCACCATTTAAATAGAAAGTAGTAACAGGAGTTACACCTGAAGCAGAATAATAGGATGAAAAGAAATCATTACCTAGCTTTATAAAACTCTCATATGAGAGACTTCTTCCTGCCTTTCTTAGTTGACAGGAGACTTGGACATAATCACAGAACCACAGAATGGTTTGTGTTGGAAGGGACTTTAAAGCTCATCCAGCTCCAACCTCC
>NW_009944400.1:0-10952 GCF_000696875.1 Nestor notabilis | reverse complement strand
TGTGCCCACCCTGGCTTTGACACTGCCAGGGATGGGGCAGCCACAGCTTCTGCCCTCTCTGAGTAACCTGTTCCAATCTCTCACGACCCTCATAGTGAGGAATTTTTTCCTAGTATCTAATAATATTGTTAATAATATTAATCATTATTATAATATCTTAAATATTAATGTTTACCAATATTTTAAAATGTTTGGGTTGTATAATTTAAATATGCTAATATAATTAAATTAAAATTATACTTAAGTATTAGTTAAATAATCATGTAAAGACTTCAAAGAGAAGGAGAAAAAAGGGATATTTTTATTGTTGTTGGACAGTCCATGTTCTGTCTTGCCTTAAACACTGCTGTCTTGATATCTGTTCTCGTTCTGCTTTTTATTGTCAATATTACTGTTTCTGGAATTGATCTTACTGGGGGGGAAAAGGATGTTATTGTTTTAGGGGGAAAAAGTTACAAACACATTCTTTCTGTTCTTTTAGGAGTTCTTTGTGGCTTGATAGCTATTGCTGATACTGTGAAACCAGAAGCTGAGCTTGCAGTGTACACTCTGAAGAGTATGGGATTAGAAGTTGTCCTGATGACTGGTGACAACAGCAAAACAGCAAGATCTATTGCCTCTCAGGTAAGCTGTTACACACGTGCTTGGGTTTGCAGCTTGCTACAAACCACTCACAGGAAGCATGTTGTTTCATGCTGTCACTTGTGGCTGGCATAGAACTGGGCTGTTGTGAAAAACGGTGGTGTAAACACATTCAGAGTAAGGAGGGGGAACAAAAGAAGCCTTTTTCAATGGAAGCAGCGTCAACTTGGAATTCAGAGCTGTTTTCATATCAGATGGGTTTGGTCTTTAGCTCGTGAATCATCACATGGGTTTCAACCTTCCTATTGAAGGTAGAAGCTTTAATAGTAGGAAAGCTGCAAGACAGGTTTGTATTTTCTCTCTCTTCAGGTTGGCATCACCAAAGTGTTCGCAGAGGTTCTTCCCTCCCACAAAGTAGCCAAAGTGAAACAGTTGCAAGACGAAGGAAAGCGGGTGGCCATGGTTGGAGACGGCATCAATGACTCCCCAGCTCTGGCTATGGCCAATGTGGGAATTGCTATTGGCACTGGTACTGATGTAGCCATTGAGGCAGCTGATGTGGTTCTAATTAGGGTAAGAAATACAAGTGCTTCATTAGCATGAAATGAGAAGGGTTAGAAGGCCCAGGATGTCTTGAACGGTTCAGGCACTGCTGGCGTGTACAACTTCATAAGCCAGCAGAACTGGAGCAGAGATTGTCTTCATCATGTTTGGTTAGTGTAGTGATACTTATCCTGTGAGGGAACCCTTCCTATTTTCTGGGCACAGAGCTTTGGGGTAAGTAAAGTTTGAGAGTGGGCAGAGGAGGAAAAGGTGACCTGACCTTTGGCAAATGTAAGTTATGTTTCAGTAACATACCACAGTGCCTCCAAGGGCTATAGTCATTGCTTCCTGCACATCAACAACAACCCCTTGGCAGAAATAGTGGCCAGTGTCTAGAGCTGAACTGTGTGGTGCTGTGTACATTATCTGAATTACAGTGACATGTGGAGTAAGGTTGGGGCTGCTCTATGGGCTCTATGTGGACAAACTAGAGCAGCATACAGAATACTTACTACATATAGTCTGTTACATCCAGTGTATGGTAGTTAGCTTGAAAATGAGAGTATGATGACTACATGTATGCTTTTTTCCCCCTCTCTTTGACCTCTCTAATGAACATATTAACTTGCAGGATGACCTGATGGATGTGGTAGCAAGTATAGATCTATCAAGGAAAACTGTGAAAAGGATCCGGATCAACTTTGTCTTTGCTCTAATTTATAATCTCGTTGGAGTTCCCATAGCTGCTGGTATGTGAATGTTTCCCTGCAGTAAAATCAGGTTGTTCTTCGTGGGCAGAAGATGGCAGTGATTTACTCTTGTGTGGAAGAGTATCTATTTTCTCTGTTTCTGACTGCCAGTAACTGCAGAGTTCTCTGCCTGGGGATGTTGCAGTGGTATTGCTTGTGAGCTGTCCTCTTCCCACATTATGGCTATTTATTAACATATTAAAATACAACTAAAATTAGACAGTCCATGTGAAATTGCATGTGTTAATACATGAATAATGCTGTTCCTGCTCTGAACTTACTGCTGTCTTATTTTTCCAGGTGTTTTCCTGCCCATTGGTTTGGTTTTGCAGCCCTGGATGGGATCTGCAGCCATGGCTGCCTCCTCTGTTTCTGTTGTGCTTTCTTCTTTGCTATTAAAGATGTGAGTATGAACAACTCTCTGGTTTGCAATTTGGATTTGAAGCTCAGGTCTTTTGCTAAGAGTGGCAGAAAGTAAGTGTGGGACTGTGACAGAACAGTTCAGACAGGTCTGTGTTCAAGAGGAGTCAGTTGGTCCAAAGTGCTTCAGACAGTAGTGTTTGAAAATGTCATTTCTCATGTGAAGAGAAATGTACAAGTCAGAAGCATGTTCACAATGAAGAACTCTTTAGTGGCCTTTGTCAGGACACACTGGTTTCTGAGATAGTGCAGCTGTGAACACCACATTGACACAGGATTGTTGTAGTAAGCAAACCAATCTGCTGCATTTGTCATTGCATTGCTGTTCCTTACTCTGCAGTTAGGAGCAGTGTAGCACTGTGGTACCTTTTACTGTTTACTTAACACATGAGGTTTCAGAAGGAGAGCAGAAGAGTTGGTAAATGGTAGCTACAGTGGTACACTCCAAGTATATGCATTTTGCCAACATGTTTTGCAGATGCTCAGCACCACTTAAGCAGTTAAATACTGAATGATGTGTGTCAGCTTTACCTGTTCTGTGTCCTGGCCAAAAAGCACTGAATTAGCCTCTGGTTGGATAGTAGCCTTTAAATCTGAAGCTTTCATCACTGTGTAAGAGATCACATTATAAATGTCTCTGGCTGGTGCATGATCACAGCGCATAGAGTAGTTACTTTCTGTATTTTGGTGCACTTTCCTTCAACCCGAGATGTATTTGGCATCTTCTGGTTTTTCCTTCCTTAGGTACCAGAAACCAAGTCCTGAGAAACTTGAGTTCCGGGCCCGTGGCCAAATGAGGCACAAGAGCCCATCGGAAATCAGTGTCCACATTGGAATTGATGAGACTGGGACAGGCTCACCTAAACTGAGCTTAATGGATCGAATCATCAATTACAGTAGAGCCTCTATAAACTCTCTCTTTTCAGACAAGCGTTCAGTGAACAGTGTAGTTCTTACTGAACCAGATAAGCATTCACTTTTGGTGGGAGATTTCGGAGAAGATGATGACACAGCATTGTGAAGGACTTGCCCCCTCCCTCCCACCCCTGCCAAGCAAAAAACCCTGAAGCAAAATGGAAAACCAACCAAGACAGCTGCCTAGAAGTCTGTGCATGTACTGATCATTTCTGCAGGGCTTTTCAGATCTATTTCCTCTTGTAGAAAGCTGGTTTGTTTCAGTGACTTTCCAGGGTTGTTGTTGTGTTTGGTGGGGTTTGTTGGTTTCTGTTTTCTGGTTTTTAGCAGTCAAGTTTAGTACTGTGTTAAAAAAATTACAAATGACTGCATCTGCAAAATGCTGAAGGTTCTGCGTTTGCAGATGGATGTGCCTTACTTCAGAACTTCAAGGACCCCTCTCACTCCCACAGCCTGCCTTCTACCAGGAATGGTTCCTCTCAAATGCCTTTTCCTTTTACAGACATCTGGTTCCAGCTTTTCACACTCCCAGCCTCAAATCATCTCACTGTTTGTGATCTGGATTCCTGTGAGGCAGAGAGAACTGAGAGGTTTGCTTTGACATCATACGCATGTTTAACTCTACACATCCATGCCCCAGTACACTCCTTATTACTAAGATTGTCTCCTTGAAGGTTGAATGGGTTGGGAACTTTGCTCATTCCCAACCTCTCCTAAGCCAAAAACTCCTGCAGCATCTTAATGCAGTATGAATGTGATGTGATGTAGCAGAAATGTTTAGCCTTAAGAAGGCAGCAATGTAGTTAGTGCTCACTACCAGTATCTACTAGGACTCTATAGGTGAACCAGAGTAGACTGCTGTCACACAGATTGCCTTTAAAATCTTTGCAGTTCAGTCTTTGCAGATATGACACCGTCAAAGAATTGTGTCAGATACTCCATTAACAGCAATTGCTTGTAAAGATATTCAGTGCATGTATAACCAGGAATGGTCCAGAATCCACTCCATAGATTGATCTAAACCTCCTTTGCTTGGACTGTTTACATCCAGGCTTTCTGAATTAAGACAATCTTCATTTGTTACTGAAGTATCAAAATTGCAGGGTTTGATCATTATTATTGAAAATATTCTCAATGAGAAAGAGGTGTTCATCAGCCAGTAGCTACCTACCTGTTTGTTACTTAATAAACCTTGTTTAAATCCTCTGCTGAGGTGGCTGGCTGCAGCAATTACTAGGTTCAATAATGGTGAATTGCATTACAAAATACAGTCCATGGTGTAAACATGCAGTTCCAATTTGTACTTGTAGAGGAGAAATGCTCCTTTTGGAGTACAATAGGGAGATCTCTGTAATGTTCTAGTTTTTAATCTGAAGTCTGATGTCAGTGCATAGATTGTGTATGTAAGAATTCTTAAGTAAATAGCTTTTGGATTTTATCAGAAAAATACCAGTGTGTGAAAACAGAAGAGTTGTGCTATGGAATGTGTTGATAGTAAATCAATGTGCTTGATATCTTGCAGGGAGGAGAACATCATCATTTGTTGCTGCCACTAATTTAAGAAACAACATATTTCTCTTGCAGGTTTTAGGTTCTTAATATCTCTGTGTGAATATTGATTATATTTTGAATTAGATGTTTATATTGTAGTGTTTAGAAATGCTGAGATAGATTACTGGCAAGTCATTCCATAAGGTGATGTTCTCAGTTTTCAGCAACAAAGGTGTTTCTTACAAAGCAGATAGTTACCTGGTTGTACTATGGTGGGTTTTACTCTTAGTGCTCCACAACCATGTTTCCAAAGATTTCAGTTTTCTCTATCCGCTCTTGTTCTCAGTGGTGTTCTTGGCAAGGTTCTGCAGAATGAAAGGTGAATCTGTGTACTGTTGTCTGATTATGCTGATGGCTGGTCTTAATCACGCAGTGAAGACACCAGGTAGCTCCAGGCACCCCACGCTTTCAGAGGGGGATTTCATGTCTGCAGGTGCTGGTTATCGTTTGTATGGCGTGTAAATGACAGGCACCATGTTCTTCCTGCAGGAAATAGAGTAGTAATTTCGGGTTAAATTCCTGGTTGGGAGGTAAAGCAGCATGAAGAATTTGTTAAATTATTTCCAAATATATTTTTAGAGCACTTTGGCTTCTGCCTTTTGTTGTCTAAACTGGAGGTAGGCTGAATGTTTACAGTGGAATGCTGGTTTCATTGCCAACTTTTTCCCAATGCAGATGTTTTTTCTAGGCTTTTCCATTTTCTCTGAAACCCAGCATTTGTCCAGTTACAGCAACATAAGGTTACTTTTCAAAAGCAGGATACTTAATGAGGGGCAGAAATGATTATGGGGGAATAAGGAGCAGTAAAATGCTGGCAGGAGAGAGGAAATCACTAAGTTAAAGACCAGTTTGTAAATAAGGTGGTTGTGATCAATCAAGGCTTCAGATGAGGTGAAGTTTTTTCACTGTAACAGCTGTTAGGTTGTGAGACAGCTTCTGTTAGAGGTAGTGTGGGTAGAAGGCAAAATGCTGTTGCACTTCTGAAAGAGGCTTGTATGAAGGGATGTCAGCAAAAGCAGTGGTCAGGGCTTTCAGACCCAGGAAGTCCCTCTCCATCCAGTTTTCCTCTTTAGGAAAATCTGTCTGGACTTGTCTTTTGAACTTGAATTTAGTACTCTGTGTTTAACTAATGTGTAGCTGATTAATCCAGAGTCCAGATCTTTGTCCAACACTCCCCCCCAAAGGTGTGATATTGACTCACAGAATGTTTATCTTGTGCTTAAAATATTATATAAGGTGCTTTATGTTGAAGAACCAAATATTGTTCCGTTTGAATGTACAGTGCAAGTGGAATAATGTGGGAGCTAAATGTTTTCCCAAATGTAAATGTTTTAATATGTAAATAGTTGCTCCTGTTGGAGACAGTTTGGCTTCAGAAGTTGAAATATCACCTGGAAACACACTGTTTCACATCCAGTTGTATTACTGCTTTGTCTATTTTATTGTTTTCTGTATCTAGCTATTTATAAAAGCTGTGCTCTATTTAAAAAACAAAGTACCTATGCTCCAGGCTTTAATGATTGCTCTTTGAATCTTACCAATAAACTTTTAAAAGAGTTAACACTCGATATTTTATACAAAAAAGAATGTGAAGCTGACACAACACAATGGAATCAAGAGAGCATTTCTATTTATTAAAAACTGTTTATTTTTTTGCTTAGAACTTCCAATGGAATGTTTTAAACCTGAGGGGGGGGTTTATATTCCATTTTGGTGGGAAGAAAGGAGAAATGAGTGTGTTGAGGAATGTTAGTTTAGTGCTGTTACATTTCTTTACCTCTAGCCACATGCAGTCTCACACTTCTTTTAAGACTCTGCCTCCAACATTGTAATAGCAATTATGAAGTATATAATAAAAATATACCATCCAAAGACTGTTCTCAGTCTTGTTCTATGATCTCCTTCAAGTATTTCTTTTGCTGACTTAACAGATTCTTCTGCCCACTGTGCAGAGCTCATTCCTTCCTCTGCACTGTTCGCCTGAGAGGCCACACGGGGATGTGATGCTGTTGGAGTGCCCTCTGTCGCCTCCGGCAGTGTCCATGACGACTCTGCTGGGCTAGAGCTGGAAGGGCAGAACCGGCTGCACTGGGGAACAGACTGGGAGAGAGTCCATCAGACCAAGCTGCTGGGGAGAGTGGACTGGGAGGTGAATGGCTGAGGCTCATTTATGGGAGATGCCACGGGCTGTGCAGATGGGTTTAGCAACCACTAATTTTAGGCAGAACAAGTCTTCACCTTCACTAGCTCTGCTATTGTGTAGAAGACTAAATTTGCATCTAAGTCTGTCCAAGGTGATGAGTTTTGCTTTCAGTTAAGACACAACCCTGTAATTTTATCATCTTGGACTGACTCTCATTGGCCTAATATGCCCCAACAGGTGTGGAAACCTACAGGTTTAGCACTGGGGTTTTGAAAATACAGGCTTGCTGCACAGAAATAGTAACCAAAGCGTTTAGGTTTGTTTAATTTAGGCCTTTAGCTATTTCGGGTTAAGGGACTCTGTGAATCCTCTTCTTTCAAACTGAACAGTCTCTTTGAACTATGACTGAATTAAAAAAAAAAATGAAGCAAAAATATGCTAGAACTTTTTTGCATACATCTCCACCTATGGAATTGCAGCAGTGTTCTGTGAAGTGGATCAAAAGTCCCTTAGTCTGCAGCCTCAGGATGCTATCACTGTGTGCAGGGTGGATACAATACGTGACATGTACCTTGTGGAAGGGAAGCTTGGCTGAGGCATAGTCAGCCTCCCAAGGTACAAACCCCATCTTGGCCTCAGTTAGGGTAACATCAAACTTTTAAGTAATTACAAAAAGAATCACAAAACCCAGACAACGCTAGAGCTGGTGAGAACACATGGGATTTGTGTTCACACAAACTTTAATCTTCAGAGCAGCAGTCAACTTGTGGTATAAATCTTAATATTTTTGCCTAGTTTGTCCTCAAATTCCAGTGCTCCTACCTGATAATGCTCAGAGTACAGTGAGTGCTTTGCCATCAGTATGGAAGCAGAGGCCCTGCCTGGCCCTGAAGGCAGAGAAGTTTCCCTGCAGGTAACTCCACTTTATTTAGGGTAAAAGGCGAAAGCTAACCTTGTGCATGCACACACACGCTGTTAAGGAATCCCTTGTAATCTGTCTACCTTTAAGTCTGCTACTTCCACAGAGCCACAGCTGGCTGATAATTTACAGAGCACATAAATGAACATTCACTGCTGTAAAACGCTTGAGTTAGAGTGGGTACAGTCACCTACGGAGGTGACCTCAGTAGACATTCACAGTGAACACAGAATAGCCTCAAAATATGACATCTCCTTTGTCCAAAAGGCCTGATCTACGCCAGCAGCAGAGCTCCCTGAGGAGCTGCTTCCCATTGATAGCTTCAGAAGACAAAAGCTGAGCAGAGCTGCATCCTCCTGTCTCCCCTCTTTCACTTGGTGCTGGGACCAGCTTTTTGCTGGGGTGTCGCCTCTGCAGCCCACCCACCCTAGAGCACCCTTTCTCCTGCAAACAGAAAGCTTAGAACTCGTGCTGAAGTGTGTTTTTAAGTGGAAGCTTAAACCACAGAGGGTCATTACAAAGCAGGGAGTTTCTGAAGGCTGGGTCATGCGATACAGATGAAGATGCAGATTACTGGTCTCCAAGCTACAGCCCTTGAGCTTGATTCATGTAACGTGCACTCCAGTGCCTGGGATCTGTCTAAACTTGCCACAATCCCATTCCTTTTGGCTAAAGGAAGCAGGCAGGATCACACAGGCAAGGCCTGTGTCAGTCTAAAGTGCAGCTTCTGTTTTGTATTCCTAGAAATGACTTCCTGGGATCGTCACAGGTCTAACACCAGATCTGTGGGGTTTTTTTTGTATCCAGCCCTTTGCCCTTCCAGCTTTGTTGAACTGGTTAATTTAAAAGTGCAGGTTTTGAACTGTTTGCACGGGCTTTTTTCTTTAAATATTTGCAGTATACTCTAAATATTTCACAACGGAAGGGAAGGACAGAAAGGTGACTCAAGTGTGGCAGGGAGATTTGAGTCTCAAACAAGCCTGTAATACCTCCTCTTTCTTTTTAACTTCTTTGTAACAGAAGTTCTGGTGCCCTGGCCTTATCCCCTGTGGAATTACTTTCTGCCACCACAAGTTCTCATGTGACATCTTCCCTATTCCCCTAGCTCATGTTCTTCACAAAAAAAAGGAGAAAAAGCAAGCAAGCATAAAATCAGAGTATACCTTATGAACTATGGCTGCAGTTCTGCCCATTTTAAGTGCACCAAGCTTCTATATTACAGACTTCTTGTACCATACCAGCATATCAGAACCATACAGTTGTAGTGGAGTTAGTCCTGTTTAGTAGAGTGTTCCTGGTCATTCTTATTTATGGCTTGCTTAGTCCTTTATTCTTGAATGTCCTCTTCTAACAGCATTAGCAAGTGTCCCACTGTCCCCCTTCCTCAGCCAGCTGCAGGATATAGCTCTTCCATTACCATGGCTGCTCAAGTTACTGTGTTCATATCACGCACAGTGACATTTCTCCTCTGTACTTTTTTACCCCTAGGAGGTGGCATGCAAGCTTTTTAAATTAAAGCCTTGTACTAATGAATGCATCCATTTACCAGGGAAACTAACAGGTGCTGCAAGGAAGCAGTTGTGGACTGCAGCTGGAAAGAGCATTCCTTTCTGAGTCAGCATCGAGGAATTCAACTGTTGCCTTTGAAGAAAGCAGCACAGCACAAGGTAGAACAGGAAGAAGAAACAGACTAGTTTCAGAACAGTTAAATAGTCACAGCTCCTGTGGTTCTGGAGGATCACTTCCTTGTCCTCTCACCCAGAGTACCTTTAACTGAGTGTTGGCTGTGCTTCAGGCTCTGTGGGTAAAAGCAGCTCTTAGCAGCCATGCTTGTGAGCGGGAGACTTCCACTCCTGAGGCAGATCTTTTGCTGAACAAACACTGGAGGAAGATCCAAAAATAGAGCACTCCCAGATGCTGGGATGGATTCAGGACCAATTTAGGATTTGACTCTTGGGCCTTGGTGGATGTTACATTAGCACTGATACTTCCATGTCCCTGCCCACTGGTCCAGGTCAGCTCCACAAGGACCATGATGGATGCTGCAGATTCAGGGCTGGTTTACTGATTCCCAGGAGGGACCCCTGGATACACTCCATGTTCACTCTGCAGTGATTATTGCAACTATTACTGGACCTAATTTAATTTGAACCTTGATTGTATGATTTATAGCTCCAGATGATGAGCCACACTGATACACTATGGTGATGTTCTCCTGCTCTTCTCCATCCTGTGAAGTGACCACCTAATAGAGGATTTCACATCTATTAGTTTGTGCCATTTTGGCTTTTACTGCTGTTAGGATTGCCACATCGGTTGGGTAAACTGATGTCTCTAACCTGCCTTGGAAACCCATCCAGGCTTTTCCAAGCCTTCTGAGAAGTCCTGAAGCAGAATGCTCCTGCTCTTCTGCCCAGGCAGAGCCCACATCAGCTGGATGTTTTCATCCACGTGTGAGCAATGCTTTGGTTTGCCTCTGTAATCTTCCTGTTTTGTTCCTTGTAAGGGCACGCTTGTTTTCTTCAGTTTTGCCTGCACTTTGCTTGTCTGTTGTAGCCTTTCCCCTAAATCTGGCCTTTCTGTCAGGGAAGAACTGATCTCTCAGGCACTTGACTTTTGATCACAAAAATAAACCCACTACCCTGTTTTTTTCCCGGTTATCTTGGGAAGTATTGAACTATTTAGGTAATTTTAAAACACCCCAGGTTGTGGCTTGGTTTTTTGATTGTGATGCTGGGCCTACACCAGATCAAAGTACTGGCTGTGGAGGTGCCCAACCTTTGTCAATTGACACGTATTAAACATTTATGGACAATTTACCCTCAAGTACGACCCCGAACTATTAATTAAGTAGTTTCGAGATTGGAAACAAAAGAGGATTCATTTCAGTGAAATCGTACCAAGTACTTGAGGAGAAACCAAAACAAATAGCTGGTTATTTCCAGGAGCTGGAAGCACACCTCTGCTCTGAGGGCAGGCAGGTTTGTTCCCTGCCAGCAACCGCTCTGCCTTGAGCTCCAGAAAAGCACCGAGCGCGGTGCGCTTCCAGATGCGGTTTTGATCCTATAACCAAACGTGGTTTTAAATTGGGGGTAGCTCTCACCGGGTCTCGGGCCCGAGCGGAGGAAGC